>NW_019525126.1:157830-268252 GCF_002814215.2 Seriola lalandi dorsalis | reverse complement strand
CCATGCTCCATCTCTGACATAAAGGCCACATAGTGCTCAGTTTTCTAGCGGACAGTGGCACACCCGTCCCCTGCGGGATACTGATGTCACGCTATTTATCATCTCCTATTGAGAGGTGATGAGGGAATGGATTCACCTACGAGGGTCTCCAGCGGTCGCACCCCAGACAGCCTTCCCGCCCCCTGCGTCCCCTCTGCAGTGTCCCAGGGGAGGTTTCAATTAAACACCCTGAATGTTTGGGACATTTTAATCCCCCCCTCCACCTTGTTTATCTCTGCACCCACACCTCTGGAGCCCAGACAGTGGAAGAGTGCATCCATGGATAAAACCATCTCTCTGTTCACTTTGTGTGCTTGTCTTCTGTATGGAGATTAGAGGTGCAGTCTGAATGTATGGCAGTGTGCCTATTTAAATGCCATACAGAGAGAGTGTTACTCGATCCTGCTTTGACACCACTTTGACACGGTGTGCTGGTGAGGGAGGCTCAACCATTACACCCTCCCCATGGTTAATGTTATCTTTAAACCCTCCGCTTGACTTAGACAAAAACTGTGACACCTTCCCCACATCATGTAAAGATATTATAACAGTAGCTGGGTTTCCATCCAATAGTGTAAAATTTTAACTAAGTTTGAGGAAAATCTGTAAAAGGAAATGCAAATGAAGGCACGATTCCCTCACTACTCTTATGCGAATATTAGGAGTTTTTCCACTGAGAAACAGCTGGTGGCGGCAGATGAAAGTGCAACAAGCTGACTAATTAAGAGAGCACCTTGGCCTCACACAGATCTGTTGTTTATGTCTTTGCTATTTTTCATCTCTTCAGTAGAGCAGAAGCTTCAGTGGGTGTTTAAGTCACATGCTTCATGTACGTCGTCATGTATTTGTTGAGTCTGGTTACATTGCACTTTGTGCTTTTTGTTTTCTTGGCTTGGTTTGTTTCTATGCTGAAATTGAAAATGTGCATAAAAACCTAGTGTTAAATTGGCACAGCTTGTTCAATCATACTCCCTAATTTAAGACTCAATATCTTAATGGAACTGAAAGTGAAAGTAGTTTTTGTTTTTTCAATTGTGTGATGTATTGTGTGCATGTGTTCTGTTGTGTGCAATGTGTTTACATGCACCAATGGAGTAGCACCCTTTATTTCATTGTATTTTAAATGCAATGACTGCAAGGCTTTCTATTTTTTTTTTTTTTTTTTTTTTGAATATATAAAGTTAAAATCAAAATTTATAATGAGGAAAATTAGTCACCCTCCCTTCAGCCAAATGAGAAATTGAGAAATACCCCCCCCCCTCCTTTTTTTGTACTGGCCATTACCATAGAGCTTTAGCAGAGTGAAATAATAGCTTGTTTCTGTGGAACATGACAGGATATAAGTACAACTTCTTAAATTGGTTCTGAATGTCAAAATAACTGGATAAAGTTGTGATTTTAATCCCTGTTGTCTACTTTCTGTCTTCCAGCTCTCCTAAACTGTTAATGCCAGTGAGAAGTACTGTCAGAGAGCTTCTTAATTAAACTTGTCTGTACGAAGAATTCATATAGTCGATGTTCTGCATGTCTCCACTTGACTGCACTGGAAAAAGTCTTTGTACATACTTCTTAAGAACATCACTTTGATAGCGGCAATAAGATGATGTCTATACTGTCAGCCTGTTCCAGACCTCTTCTCAGGGTCATTAAATATTTATGTTAAGATTGACGTGTTTGTGGGGGAGAGAAAATTGATGTGATGACCTTTAACAATCAAATTGAATAGGCCCTACTGTAATGCTCTTTTTAAAACGTGGCTTACGCTTGGCTTTGGATCTCATAAAATTGACTTCATGGTTTCACAGTGTGTGCTCTTTGCTCTGCATAACCAGATAATCTTTGGCCGGCGATTTGCTGAGAAACAGCTTGTTAATGGTTAATTGATTAGGGCTTAATGGGAGTATTGATTAAGGTGATCTAGAGTGTAACTTTTTCATCCAGTGCTCTGAAGTCAAACAGAATAGCTGAGATGTCTGTGCAGGTCATGTGTTAAATGTTCATCATTAGTTTTTCAACTCCAGTGTTTCAGCATGGGGAGATGAGGGCTGAAGAAAATTAACCTGAACAATTTTGTCTCTAATCATTTAGTTCCACACCTATCACCACGGTTTTGTGTGGCGCTCATCTGTATTCTAGCTCTGTGCTGCCATTTTAGGAAAGTTGAATCATTTTTGATGATGGGTTGGTTTGTTTCTTTCCCAGTCCAATCAGAGAGACATGTGCATTTCCTCAGCACTTTTTAGTATGCATGTCTGTGTGAATCAATACTTAATGTCTGTTGTGTTCTTCTGCGCTTTCCAATTCAGTCTAATGCACTCTTCATTAATGAGCGCTACCTGCCTTAGTTTCCTGACAAATGTGTAACATTTAACATGTAACAGCTGCAGCCTTTAGTGATTCCATTTATTCAGATCACAGACGCCACATATGTTCCTCTGACCAAAGAAATTCATTTTGTGACAAATATTTCAGTTTCAAAGATTTCAATGGCCTCATTCTGTCTCTCCCTATATGCGGTCTTTACATGAACACAGATTTGCCCATCAGTTTGTGTCAGACAGAGAACCATCTAAAGACAATCAACATGTCCTCGGTAAAGGATTAGAGTGCCCAGGAGCCAGAGAGATCCATCACTCATCAGACACTGTTAGGGAAATTTAGGAGCTTAATTTTGCCGTTCCAGGCAGTTGGTACAGCCAGTGATTCAACATTGTTATACCAGAGACTGATGTCTCCTCTGTAACTGATGTGCAGACGGGCAGCAATTCCTCAAGGAGAGGGATGATCTCTCCTGCTGGAGTTAATGATGTCATGCTGGTGGCTGATCACTTTTTTTTTTTTTTACTCATATTTTCAATGTAAAACTGTTTTACATGGTATATTGCAAAAGAAAAGTGCTCAAACAATTTATCAACTAATTGATTTATAGACTTGATGATTGATTCATAGTTTACTGTGATTTATCAAGCAAAAGCAAAGCAAGTGCTTTGGAGAGGTTACATTGGACTCTGAGCAGGGCATTTTTCACTGTTTTGTACTATTTTTCTCTAGTTTGTATTTCTGTGGACCAAATGATTAATCATTAATTAAAGAAAACATGAAAATATATGTACAGATTAATTGCTAATGCAAATTGTAAGTTGCACCCTATCCAAGCATGCAACAATCTGTGAAATGCATTTCTTTAACACTGACATCTGAAACTTCTATTGAAATTGTTTTGCCAAATGTTAGTGTATTGCCTCAGACCACATTGCTGTGTAATACTACTACTAGCTGAACAATGATCTGATTGGACAACGTGACTGCAGTCTCCAGGTGAAAAGAAGAAAAACCTGCCTCACAAATCCATTATGACATTGCCAAGGGCTTAAGATATGAACTTAGTTGATCTTCATATTACCGTTCTGCTTGTACCTGGATCTCCATTTTAATAGGCTAATTACTGGGCAGCTGGTCTGGCGGCCAGCCTGTGCCTTAGTCAGAGGCCTGCTTTGGGTCTGAATGAGGTGCAGCCTCTGCCAGTAGACTGGAGACAGCTGGCTGTGTAGTGTGCTTTCCAGAGATGTCAGAGGAATCCTTTTCTAATCCTCTGCTCCCCTGCTGGGAGCCTGTTGTTGGAGAGACATTGCACAGAACATATGACACTGTTGATAAGAGGGACTCCATACGATTCAGTCAAATTAAAAAAGGATCAGTTTGGGTTATTAGCTGACTGTTTGTCAGGATATTATCGCTTACTTATTCAAGGATCATTTAGTGACACTGAATCTTATTGTCATGAGGGTTTTTCTCATGAACCAAGTGCAGTGTTTCATGAAGAGGAGAGGATAGACAGTACTTGGATTTAATCATTTATATTCCTCATCCCAGTATGGGTGAAGTATGTGTCATTCAGAGGTGTGAATTGAGTCAGATCTCAGGGGGATTGCAGTTGGATCAGAAGAAAGAAAAGGCTTTCCACATGATTTGGCGTGAAGCAGATTCAGACAGCACAGAGATGTTCTGCTTCCACTGATTTGCACCATATGATACTACTGTGTGGTAGTCAAGTGAAGGTCTGTGGCATTTCTATAAAATAATCATGTGCAGTGTCTGAAAGAAATTGCCCATTGGTGATCTTTTTGTTTTGCTTTGTTTAAATGTGTTAGGTTATATTAGCAGTAAGATCAGATAACCTGTACAGTGAAAACAGTCTGAGAGAATTGTGCTAATTGATCCGTGGTTAAATAAGCTTCTTGGAAAAGCAGACATGAACTATGAGCAAGTTTTATTGGCTAAACACTGATGCAACTTTGAACACATGGCGGTCGGACTTGGGAAATACTATAATGTATTTTGACTAAACATGCACCTGCCTCCTGCATACAGACCCACACACACCGAGTGAGTGGTAGAATATGACTTTCACCTGGTGTGCAGCAGCATCAATCTCTCTGGAAAAAGAAGAATGAGAGCCATCAAGATGAGAGCGATGGGTTTAATTCACTGGTGGGCTTGTGGAAAAGGATATAACATGTTTGATATTCCCAATAATAAGAAAGAAAATGCTATAAGCCTTTTATTCTGAAGTGCCAAGGGGGATGGAGGAAGCAGCTCACTTTATAACTCATACAGTACATGATACAAGAAGTCCTCTTGGTTAAGAATGAGGTATTCACAAAAAAGTGTATAAATGTCAGGTATAGAATGATGTCATACAAAACCCTATGCATTAATTTTACCTCTGAAAGTGTCTTGTCCAGTTTGAATTTAAATGTAGCATTTTAATGCTGTTTTTTAATATATCCCCAGTGTTTAAAAAGCCTTTTGTTGCTTGTGCATCATAGAGATACCTACATAGCAGGAGAATAAAAATGGCCTGTGTGTTCAGAGGGGGGCTCAGCAGAGTCTGATTGATTTGGCTGTAACAGTGACAACAGGCCTCCCCTGTGTTTCACTCCGCATAATTCTTTGATTAATGCCGTGCATCCCAAAATCGCTCCACTGCAACACGAAATCGAATTAAATCACCTGGATACAATCTGTAATTGATTGGAAATGTCAAAGACGAGGGGCAATATCATTAATAACTTGAAGGATTTAAAAAAAAAAAGTGGATTAAGTGATTTCTTTTTATATTGTGTTTTATTTGGCCCATAATGCATTTCATCATGCTGCTTGGTGGTATCAGGATGTCACGTGTGAGGTATCGGTGCTGAATATCATCTTTTTTCTTTTAGTCTGTATTTCACCTTGTCAGATGCTTGTCGCTGCTCCCTACAGGCCAAATTCAGATGTATGTTTCTTTGTTGTTGGTTGTTGTGTACCAAATCAGCGGCCACAGATCACTAAAGCATTAAATGAAAGAACTGTACTCCTATCCACTTCACAGTGTATGCTTTTGTTTCAAATCAATACTGTAAATTATTGAAGGCGTGGGATGGGGATATGCCAAATGATATTCATTGAAGAGAATCATGTTCCCCTGAGCTGTCAATAAAGCCGAGCATGTTCTTTCACTCCACCTCCTGGCGAGCCCATTGTAGATAGGAAATTCCTACTTTGTCAGGTTGTATTTTTCATGAATAACAATTACAGACTTTCATAATTCCTTTCATGCAAGAGTGTACTGCCTCAGTGATTGATCTTCTTAAATCTGCCTATTCCTACCTATCCCTATGATAAGCTGACAATGCGCTGTAACACATAGTACATCAGGAGCATAAAGGTGTGTCTGTTTGTCCCATTTCAAGCTCCGGAGAACTAGGTGGGATTTTTTTTTTTAAAAAGGTTATTTAATTCACTAACTGCAGGTGAAGTGGAGAGGGTGGGTTGATATGCGAGACCAGCTAGAGAGCAGAGCAGTAGTAGTAACATTATCAGCCAGATACAAATACAGCATTCAATAATGTATTGAACTGAAACCTACAAAGTTGCCTGAGCAAGTTTTCTTTTACAGCAGTGGATAGGAGGGACATACAGATAATAGCAAGAAGTGACAAAACAGCTACAAAATGACAAATGTGACGATGACAAACTGTAAGCTGAAACAAGTCTACATTAAGCATTATGCTCAGTTGACAGGTTATTAGTTACCTAGCTTAAACTAATGCATTCTAATGTAGCAGCCTTCAGGAAGACAGGATTATAGAGAAGATATATATATGAGGGTTTTCTTACATTTTGTTTTTATCACTCATAACATCCAACGCACTAATGTGTAATGTTACAAAAATTTTCATCGTAGTTTTCAAATCAAACCTGTGAAATTTTGACTGACCCTCATTGGTACACCTCATTCACTTTAAATGAGTTATCATATTTTGAAACAAATGTGCTCTCACTGTATGATAAATTTGTTTATTTGTAACCAGCTATTTGTATTTTGCAATGCAAATTTCTCATGACCACGGGTTATGTAGTTAGACAGGGGGCAGTTACCCTGATTGTAACCCCCTCCTCCTTGTCATCCAGTCATATGAAGTCCTTCACAGTGCCATGCGTCAGGATAGCTTCCACCACAAAATTAGACGTGTGGAATCATTAGCATCCGTCATGTCAAAGGCAGTGCACATCACCTCCTTCTGAGCAGGTTTAGGTTTAATGATAATTATCCCCCGAAACTCCACTGACCCACCATTTTTTTTTTTACGAAAATATGCAAGGTAAACAAGTGTAATGCATTCTGGGTTGTGAAGGTCCAACAGTTCCTCCACTGATGTGAGACAGCCATTATTATTCTGGCTGTCAGTATTACACACACAAGTGAGCAGATGATGCCTTATAGTGTCCTAATAGAGCCATCAATATCCACATCCTTGGCCTCATTCAGTCCGTCACACCTTGTCCCACTACTTGTGTCTGTTCTAGCAAGAGGGAGGTTTATGAATAACTCGACAGAGTGTGTGATCTTTGAGTGTTTTCTGCTGGAAATGGGCGACAATGCATCAGAGCCTCCGGGCCTCCCCGTCCCACAAATCTCCATCTTGTCTTTATCAAAACATCATCATTGTCTCGCACTATTATGGCCATCAAGAGGGACTTGCCACACATAATTTACATCTAAGCATTTTAGAGACTTTTGATGCCCAGTAACAAACACACACACGTTAATGCCTCAAATCCTGTTCACTCGCACACATTCAAGATAATTTACCTGTTGGTCTTTATCATTTATTGTGCTGATTCTTTTCTTTTTTTTTTTTTCCATCTTGGTCTGGTTTAGGATTAAATAAACCCTTATGAGAATTTTTAAGAGACATAACTGAATGTTTTACGATGTTTAAATGAAAAGAAAATCCGTGGTTAATGTGGTGTAAAAATAAAATTCTGAGAATGGCTCTGTCTCCATGCAACATTGCTTTAAGTAATGCAAGATACGCAGATACTGTATGTGTGCTAGTGGCAGGAGCAATAACAAGCCATTATCTCTTTCATCATGTTCTTTTCTAAAAATCCTCATTCTCCTTGTAGCTGAATTTCATTGTGTGATCATCATCTCCTGCAGTGAGCTCGACCGTCAAGAGTCTCTTGCCACATGGTACTATACACATTATTTACTCTCAAGCATTTTTCTTCACACTCATGCCTCCCTCTTGCTTGCTTTCTTCACTCTTTGTCCACTTACATGTGCAGGAAATTATTTCATGACTTTTCTCTACTCCCATCTTGAGTAAATCCTGGCTGACAGTTTTATGGCCCTAAGAAATGTGGGTATAGAGTCTAGAGAGAGAGAGAGAGAGAGAGAGAGAGAGAGAGAGGGCTGATATCTAGCTGACCGACAGATAAGCAATGGAAACGGGTTGAAAAGAATAGGAGCAGCGCCTCAAAATGTATTAGGTGTGTCATTCTCTCCCACAAGCCTGCAGCCAAGTTCAAATCAGGACACAGCAAAGACAAGAGGGTAAAGATTAAGGAAGACCATTATTCCCATGGAGTGGTCTTCCTCAGTGTGGCATGGATGCTTGTTGTCATAGTTTGTTCATGTTCATGGTCTGGTAGGTGGATTTTGTTACCATAGTTCAGAGGCTAAGAGGTTCAGGCTAACTCTTTCCCCCCTGTTTCCAGTCTTTATACTAAGCTAAGCTTGTTGGCTGCAAATGGATTTCTAAACTCGACAGTGATGTGAATCTTCTCATCTAACTCTTGGCGAGATGCTAAATTAGCGTATTTCCCAAAATGTCAAACTATTCATTTAAAGCATTACTTTTGCCAATTAGGAAAGTTTAACAAAGATGTGACACTTCCTCCAGGAGGAATTTGGAATCTAATAATTCCATAAAACACTATCAATGAATAACATTAACATAGACATCTAAATGTGATTTCTACTCCACTGACAGATCAGGGTTTTAAAAGGGATTTGCATAGTTTAAAATTCTCACTCTACATCAAGCTTTGGCCCAACAAACGGCGAGTGAAAGCTTTGGGCTAACACGCGTCTAATCGGTTGTGCACATCACCACAAAATGAGGGGTGCATACTCCCCCAAATCATGATGATGAGTGTGGTTTGATAATGCCAGTCAAACATGTGGAGTTTACATTCTAGATCCGTCATCGTGTCCTGTTATCCATATTTCATCCATACTTGTGTGGTTACGTGTATGTGATCATGTTCGTGTGAGTTTGCAACACTAAAGACTAACAAACCATTATGCTATGCAGTGTGTGTTTTGGCCTTTGAAGGGAATTGATCTACAGCAAATCTGTAACTAATTTAAAAACATGTCCTCTCCAACGAGCACGACTGGAGGCCCATGTTGTTTACATAAAGAATTCCTTTTGAAGTTTATTAGCTTTTTAACTGGCTTTATTTCTTTGATCCGTTCTGGGAGAAAGTACAGTAAGCTTTATTGTAAGGGGCAACCTACCATAGCTGCTTTCCCCAGAGCTATTGTCTATGTGATTGTATTTTTTCTTTAATAGCAGAAATCTACCTGTGAGTTCTGTAAGATCCTGTAAGACTTTTCTTTTTTGCTTTTTGCAGCAGTACTGAAAGAATGTCAGGGAAACTCAGTTGTGTTGTTTTGTTCATATATTTGTCCATATATTCCACACTATTCTGATATATGACATTAATGTGGCATATTTGTAGGATGAGATCCAATGAGAGATCCAGCATTGGTCCATTGAGACAATGAGCTGCAATTGTTCTCTACTAACCCCCTTTATGTCTGTGTAGTGACATAAAGGGAATGAACAGCTCATCTGCAGCTGTGTCAGAAACAGCACACACACAAGTGTGCAGGCCTTTTAAAAAAAAATAAAAATAAAAAAAAAGCCAGTGTGCCTCTAATCGTTTGCTGTCAACTGTGGTAGGGATTTACATTCAAGATTTTACTTCCACTAAGAAACTTAAGTGTTGCACACCTAATTAAAATCAACATTAGATGAGAGAATGTGGTGATTTATAACAAACCTTCAGTGGTTTTGTCTTTCAGTCATCTCTGAGGAACCTTTATTGTGAAATAGGAAGGAGAAGGTCTTATTGTGAAGACAGTGAACACACGGATTAACAAGATGAACACACAGCCATGCATACACGAGTCTCTAGATAATTTCCTCCCCTAATCAATTAAAGTTGAAGGGCTTATTTGACAGGGAAAATCCTAAAGCAGGACTCCAGGGCATTCAGTTTCATATCTTCACATATTGCATATATAGATCTTTTAATTGTTTGAGTGAATAATTACAGCATTTAAAGATTAGCATCAACAGTTGGCTCATGTCCAAATATGTAGAAATGTGATTCCACTGCTGTGTTCTTTGGTCTTAATGTCAGACAGGACATTCTTAGCCCCATCTCAGACCCCCTGCTGATTTCAAACAGTAAAGTCATTAGATTCAATTTGGTTTTGTAAATGATGCACTGGTACCGTGGCTCCCATTCAGGGCAGCCTGGGTTTTAATTACCGTTAATTACAATTTGCATAAAGCTTTTTAGCAAACGGCTCCTGAAGCGCCTGTAATAATTATACATGTAAATGAATGGTAAGCTGATAAAGGCTTGTGAGAGTGCGAGTGCTGGGGAAAAAAAGGGTCTGCTTTTAAAAAGCCATCTGATAAGTGAAAGTCAAATAGAAAAGAGAAAAATGAAAGTGCTGTGGTTTGAGAATGTGTCAACAATAAAAGTGTCTGTTTGCTCAGATGTTTACAAAGAGAAGGGGTTGTATTAGTCTTATGAATCCTAATGTGACTTTTGCAAGGAAAAGTGGTGAAAGGCAAGTGGGTATGCCAAACGTTCAGAGATAGTGAACAGTGTGTGGTATTTTTTCTTTTTTAAATGTTTTTATAGTAAATATACTGTTAACAGCCTGCATTAGACATTTGAAATATGCCACAAAGATGTTTTGACACTTAAACTCTAACCAGTATAATTACTGATACAACAGACTTCATAATTCTCCTCTAACCATTTAAAGGCCTCATTACAGAGCGCCTCAGTCACAGCTAAACTTTTCGTTATCAACCAAACCCAAATTTTCATCTAGTCTCTCACATTGGGTCAAGGCTCTCTCGCCTCTTCCATGTATCACTGCCTCCTTTGGCAAACAGCACAATTAGGCTTTGTATTGTAAACTGGAAAGAAACCTGAGATGTCTCCATCACTAGCCAATCAGCGCCGCTAATAAGAGATAGCCTTCACTCATGTTTTCATTGGCCATGTGTCAATGCCAAACGTTGTAGTTAAAAGGTGACACTAAATAAATTGGGCTCTACTGAGATAACCATGGCTGAAAACTCAAATCACATTTGATGGCAGTCATTAGCTTGGCTTGCTGGCCAAATACATCATACTGTCACAATTTTGGCCCACGGAACCTATTAAATGCCATTAGTGAGGAGCATTTGAAGGCAGCAAATTGGACATGTGCTACACAGGTTTCAGCATTAGTATTTTCAAAACGTTTGTTTTGACATGGATTGTGAACTATGAACACTGCATATACCTTAGCTTTTGGCATGGACTCATTTAAGTTATGCATGATGAGTATACAAGAAACAAAGTATTAAAATCGCAGGAGACACCTGCTGCCATTAATTGCTTAGTTATTCATAAACAGAAGAGAGGATTTTCTGCCCTGCTTTAAATACAGTGCTAACAGGTTACCCCCCAGTGCATGCTCAAAGTACTGACATTTGAAATGCGTCTCCTTTTCTGAATCTTAACAACAATGTCTGACATTCATAACAACCTCGGAGATTCCTCGAGGTCATCCCCTTATTGTCCTCCACTAGGTATGTGCTTGAACCTCTCTGACATGGCTGATGAACAGGACAGCTCTGACAGAGAGGAACCTCTGTGGAACTGATGTCGCCCTGTGACCCTCTCTCGCCCCTCGTCTCATGTCACTGTTTGTGATGCCATGGTGACAGCCACAGTCAGGGGAGGAGCCTGCGACCTTTGCTTAACTAATGGATCCTTCATCATCCCCCGTGCCACTCGCATGAGCCCTGTGTTTATTGCTCTTTATTTTAAATTAAATCCACAGCAGTGCCCATCCATCATGGTCGCCCATGACCTTTACTGGAGGTGATGACTTGGCCCTGGAGAAGGCAGTGCGCAGGTTTAAAGCAGCTCACCACACCAGAAAAGACAGTTTCTTTGAAATATACTACACGTATATCAAATCTAAAATGTTCAGTTACCGTTGCAGGAAGTGAATAATTGTGGCCATGGTCTGATCGAGTGCTCTTAAAACGGTCATCCTTATTGTTGTCTTAATTACAAAATTATGATTAAATCCATTTGCATTATATAAAAATGAATGGAGATGCGATAGAGTAAAACCAGAGCCAAGTATGCATAACATGCAATGTTTGTATTTGAAATTGTAAGTATAAGCTCAGCTGCATCACACGTTGCTGGCTGACACATTTTCAATTTCATTTCAATTTGACTTAATCTTCCACAGCATTTCTACCATCTTTGTTGTACACCTCTTTCACTGCTGAGCAACAATAGGAAAATAAAATTATAAAATTAAGGAAGTGTTGTTATAACTGTTGCTGGTTATATTTGATCATTACAAAAGTGGTATTGATCCCAACCTGTAAATGCAGTAGATGTTGAAACCACACCAAAGGTCCCTTAAAGTGAGTGTGTCGACCTCAACAGTGTGTTTTTGCCTTTTGACTGATGTCCTAAATAGCTGGGAATGCTGATCACCGCTGTACTTTAGTTTCCCTGTTGAATTAGAGAGTGCCATAGTACTCTGTGTAGATTATTCTCCTAGCCCTAGTGATATTACATCAGCTATGAGGGAAGAGTTCCCCAGTGGCTGATAGGATCTGCCCTGCAGGCTTTCTGAGGAAAACTGAGGCCAGAAGAGAGTGCCTCCTTACTCGTCTTTCAGTGCAACCTTAGTAATTTTTCTACTATCTATCAGCACCTTTAATAGCTTGTCATGTTATATGTAGTGATCTAAAGATCAACTCAGGGAAGTGAGTTTCCCTGAATCAAATGAAACGCTAAGGAGTGTCTGACAGTGATGTAATTGGCTGTAATCGTGAGCAGAGCATTTTATTTGTAGAGAACGTCTAACAGGCATAACGTGATGCTTTTGACTTTGCTTTTCATCTTTTTAAAAAGGAACAATTTTTGTATCCTTGGGTAACCATACATTTCCCTTTTTTTGCAAATTGTTAAAATTTGGATCTTATAGCATTTTGTCCTACTGGAGGGATTTGTAGTTTTCAGCCTCTACACATGCACATTGTAAAAGCTCAGCATTCTATGAAGCAGAGTGCTTTTACGGCACTTTTTTTTGGTAATATATGCATCTCAAAGAAAAGGGAAAAATTACATTATACATTTTGAGTGGTTTAATGTTGGGTTAGAGGTTGCAATTATACCTGTGTGGTGCAGAGGTTTCATTTATAAAGCCCACTTTACAGTGCTTTTGATGGTAGTGACATGTCGTTATCTCTGTAAATGGAATGTGTGCAATGCAAAGTAAAATAATGATTGACAGAACATTGCGTTCAACTCAGTCATCAGCTTGGTTATGGAGAATCCTGTGATTTTAATATAACCCCCTTAGGCGGCACTATATGCAACTGCTGTTCTTGCTGGTCATCGCTTTGAAGAAGCAATGTAACACAAATGGGAACTGCCTGCTTTGCCTTCTGATGAATTAGCAGCATGGAGAGAAAGATAAGTTCTCTTTAGTGCAAAAGCAACTAGAGGAAGAAAGGATTTTAATAATGTAATCTGACATGTTGAACAGTATGTGTTCATTGGACCATGATTTTTAAAGGAAGATGCTTCTGGGCTTTCTTCAAAGTTTGGACCCTTCTGTCAGTCACATTTTACACAACCAGCAGAACAATGATCAAACAAATAAGTGGCCTATCATCTGTACCATCAAGAACAACGCATTCCTGAACCCAGTCCAATCAGACTAACTGTACCAGTCACACAGAACAGTGGAGTCCTCAGAAATGTTTTACATTTACCACTATTAATAAAAACAAATGATTAGAAATGATGCCATGCAAAAGGAGACTATGATTGTACCTCAACTTGACAGACCTCTGAAAACAGCTCAAGCAAGCACTGTTAGCTCGGAGTATGTTTCTACTTAAACAGTTGAAAGGAATAGGCGATGACCCAAATCTACTGCAGGTAATACATTGTCTATGGATAAGTACGTCATTCAACCTCTGTCAAATAACTCAAATTATCATTTTAAGTTTGAATTTCAGTGACTAAATGATATTCCACAATTAATATCTACATATTTAAGTAAATTAACTAATGGACCGTCCCACCACAACTCATCAAAAAGTAAATAAGTACTGAATGTGGGGAACATAATTAAAAGACAATATGGTCTGATTGCTATATATAGACACAGCGTTGGTATTAGCGAAAGAAATCCAAAACTCAACTGAATAATTTACAAGCTACGCTGTAGGTATCTACTGAGAACTCCCATTAATCCAATTGACCAAATCTGACTTCATGTATTCAGGGGGCAGCAGGTGTAGTTCTGGTTTGAGGTTCAAGTCTGCTTTTTCTCACTCTCACTTCCCCAGTAATTTGTCCCTGCAGTGCTTTTTTCTTTTTCTTTTTTAATCTGGTTCATTTTTGGGTTTAGATATGAACTTAGACAGGAAACACCCTGCATTATCATTTTCCCACAGGTCAACAATACATTGTAGTCTAAGTATATAGTTAGTGACATAGTTTTTTGTTGTGTTTTGACTCTGTTTTAGAAATACCCATGTTCAATAGAATTCAGTCAAATACAACACTACAACAAACCACAACCTCACAGATGTCCGTAGTGTCAATTCCTCCCGGACACTGTGTCAACATAAAGTGAGCGTTATAAGCCATACAAAAAAAGAACGTGTTTTATAGAACTGTTGTATTGGATTAGATTAAACTGCTCAAGTGCAGCTAATATACTGATAACTGTAAGTTATATGTATAGTTTTTAGTTGACTACAGGCATAATTTGGCATTTCGCAATAATACTCAGTATATGAGGTATTGTGTGTATTGTATATAAAACCCACTGAGAGGTGACGCTTGTTTTTGTCTTACTCTCTATGTACTTCCATGAGGTTTTCATTCATGTCATTTTATTTCATTTTCAGTTGTCTTCCTCAGCATGACGCACTGCTGTACAAAATATATGAAAGGTCCTTGTAACAGTGTTTTTAAATAGCCCTGCTAAAGGCTAAATATTCAATAGATATTTTTCATTACCGTATGCACCTTTTACTACTAATTTGCTATTCATTTTAAGAGCGTGTTCGAAATTGCTTTATGTTTACAAGCCCATAGGTCAGTGGCTCCAAGGTCAGATTTATTGTTGAAAATTGAAACTAATGAATATGCGAAACAGAGTAAAAGGCTTCTTCACTGTATGTCCCTTTATGAGCTCCAGAGATCCCAGAGTTAATGAGGGTGAATACAAGGCTTTAATTCATTATTTAAAATGGACAGATATCTGCTTCATTCACCTCTTGGATAGCAAAGTACATTCTGATATTAGGTTTCTTGTGTTCTGGGTACATATAAAACCACTCCCTTGATTTGCCTTTTAATTGACAGGTTTTATTATTTTTGGTGTAGAATGTATTCTCTTTATAAAAGTTTAAGTCAACCAATTGTATCAAAAGAATATTGTCATACAAAGATGCTGTGTGAGAAATGGCTTTAGTAGGAATCCTCTTTATATAAACTGACTTGTAAAGGTCACACAGATTGTTAGTTGTTGTTGCATGTTTCATACTGTGTCTTGTCTTTATTTAGAATTAGCTAAGGGCTGATGTTGATGAACAACTTCGAATGCAGTGGATATAAATGTGATTCTGAAAGTGTCTGTTGTCATTGTTGATGCATTGGTAAAGAGACATCAGAGCAGGTCTGATAAGCCAGACACTGTCACAAGGATTCCCAAAGCCTAGAGATAGGGTTGTCACCTTCTCCTTTGGCGTAATCTCCCCCACCGTGGAGCTTGCATGTCTGTGTGGATGAAATGGAGCGATAGCTGTCTGCTCTTATCTGACAGGATTTGGTCCGCTGGGAGAGATTTGGCTGCATTGGGAAATGGAGGCAGCACAGTGGAGCTGACCATAACTCTTCCAATGGTATACTCTGGTGACTCCCATGGCTCAGACAGCACAGCACAAGCCCAGGAGCCGCACACACTCTCATACACACATAGGTATAAACACATTGCCTATCACCAACGGTATGTACTTAATAACAAAGATAGTCCTATTGGACTGTAAAGCCAGGCGGCCTTGTTATGTTCTTTGTTGTCCGAGCTGTATCTCACTCCGCTATCAGCACTTTGTGCTGTCTTACCATAATGGACTCGCCAGGGATTTAAACGTCAGGTCAACACCCCGTTCCCAGACTCATCAGGATACAGGATATTGAAACAGATAAATGAAAAAGAGCTGAAGGATAGAGGGATGTGTAGGCTTGAGATTGTCTTAGAAAAGATGTCCAGGCATACAAACACAATATTCCAGTCGGACACATGGTGATATATTGTCCTTTGACTGATTCGGATGCTTAGCTATAGGTACAGAATGAGGGATCTTATCTGGTACATTGGTTGTGCTGTATTACAGGGTTGTCAGAATGTGAAAGAGAGATTTCAAGTCATTGGTTTAGCTGCAGTGTGATGAAACATAAGTTATGTTGGACTTACTGTTTCATTACGGAAAAATGGACATTGTCGTAGTTCGGGAGGAAAAGCATTTCGCTACAGTGATTGAGGATTTATTCATTTTTATCAGTTGAATGTAACATTGATAAATTCTACAGTAAACATATCCTTACATTGAGACTTTGTTCTTTGTTATAGCAGGCTATAGTTATGTTGTTTTCCTTACTGAATGACACACTACATGAGAAAACAAAATGTAATCCTTAAAGTGAAGATGACATTAGATTTCATCTTCAATGTCCATGAAAAAAAACTACACTGCTTTAGCAAGTACAGGCAAATTGCTCTTTAATTTATTCAAAAAAAAGAAAGAAAAGGTTTGGATCGATAGGCTTCTCTCTTAATTCTCAATCTTTCTCTGGTTTAACAGCCTCCGACTGTGCAACAAGAACAAACGAGAGATGTGTTGTATGGAACGCTGTCTTGTCTGTCGCACGTAATGAATCCAAAAAGGTCAAATTGGAAACACAGTAACCCTGTGTAGCAAGCTTTCTTTGCCAAACAACACAGCAGCCCAGCTACTGAAAAAATCCAAACACACATGGGCTGTCACCTTTTTTTGTGTCTTCCAACATTTTGTGTTGGCTGTATTACCTCACAGTAACACTTTAATGATTTTCCCCTCATGATTTCTGCTGAATAATTCCTGTTTTTCTGAGAGTGATATGGATTAAGATGTTAAATAGTACTCTGAGCAGAAAAATCACCAGTGTTGTTTACATCATGACAGGTTTCACGCAGGCAAGCCTGTTCTATTGTTCTTAGCCCATGTCCGTTCCCAAGAATGTTTGTACTCAGGCTCCTTATTATTAATACCCATTCCCCCGCAGCTCAGTGATCCTCCTGACAAAGGATTGTGGGGTGGGTTGGTAGAGAGACAAGGGTGCTGAATAATTTGTACGCTGAGCATGTCTTCAGAAGAAACATGAGAAACACTCACATATCTGATCTGGCGCAGGGCCAGAACCTTAAGCAGCATTAGGACAGAGGGATTGAAAGAGTTGGGGGGGAGCGGGGCAGAAAAGGGGAAACTAAAAGGTCCGAGTGTTTTCTCCCTGGATCACCCTTTCCTATATAATAACAGCATTCTGTGTTTTCCTTTCTCGGTACCCTGGATGAACTGTTGCTGTTGGTTTACCATGAAGGACATAAATACTCACATACATGATGGCTATACTGTGCCATAGACCCTGACTTAACCTCAGGTCTGATATCTTTACTGTCAACAAATTATTTAGAGTCAAGCTTTCGGTTATCCTTTCCCTCTGACCCTGTAATGAAATATGTTTAAGCATCATCTTGTAATATTCTCCTCTCTTTCTCTCTCTGTGCAGCCCAATGAACCAGTGGAGTTAGGAGAGAATAAAGTGTTTATGCTATGGATCATGCCACTGAAATATCTTCCCCTGCAGAGTCTTTAAAGCCAGAATAGCATTCTGTTGCTGCAGGCTTTTGCACTTAGCTGTGGTGTGACTGCAAATAAATAGAAGATTTACTCTGGTAAAGGAGTAGCGACTAATATATTCTCAATATAAAAGTGTCTAATTTACCTCAGGAGAGTCCTGCTATATTAACTGTTCATATATAAATATGTTTGTGTAAACTGAGACCTGGGGAATATTTGTGTACAGTGGAAGAGAAAAAGGTGAGAGCAATAGATTTTGTGTATAATAGAAACCTTATGTAACCTCGTTCATATCTGTTCACGTGTTTGATCTTTGTATTTGTTTCACCAGTTTAGAAAAGTGCTGTGGAATTTCAACACAAAGCTATAGTGCATTGACTGTAGTTTTATTGATGAAAGAAATGTAATAGGAAAGAATGAGTGTGGGTTTGCAGAAAAGTAGAAAATGCCCTGAGGTGAAGCTGGTTAAAATATACCAGATAAACATTTAATATGCTGCGAACAACTGTAGCCATAACAGTGTAGTACAAATTATATATGCGAGAAAGAGCAGAATAATCACTTCAGGTTTGTCAGTTAGTTTTGGGGTGGGACAAGGTGATATTGCCGAAGTAAACATAACAATATAAACACACATATTTTCTGATGTAGATGTATATCACAATATGGCAAATGTAAGCCAAACCCCTACATTTTTGATTAGGAAGTATGCCTGCATCTCAAGGCTGGTCCCAAGGCTTAGCCAAGTTTGTGCTCAATCACAGTGTAAATGTAATATGACAGAGATATTACCATATGCCCCATTCATTCATTAAATGTTTGCATAAATACTGAGTGATGTTACAGCTAAACTGTCTATGAACAATCTGGTTTGGTTGCATGCTGCTTCCGCTTATAGGCTAAGGTTGCTAACGTTGGTCAGTGGTTTTTACCATTGTGAAATAACTTACTGAGAATGTCAGCTTTGCACTATAGGGCTTCCACACTAACTAGGGCTTCCACACTAACTAGCACTTCCAGTTAGGGTGGTAAGACACCAGTGGACCAACCCACTGGACCAAAAAGGATAAAAAGAGCAAAAATTAGTACCTATACAAATTTAAAGAAGTTAGAAAAGAAAATCGGTGGTGTCAAAGGTTAAGGTTGAAGTTGACATCAGACCAGACAAAATGTAATCCAAGATCGAAGTTGTAAAAAAGCACAGACTTCCTTACAATGTCAGAAGGACCCTTGTTTTTCACAATACATCTACACACCAGAAAGAAGGAAACAGTCACAAGATATTAAATGCAGAAGAGGTTTCTCTCTGATACAGAGCTTAATTTGTATAACTGATGTTGGAGTTGTCTCATCTGAAGATATCCTGTTCTCTATACATGTGTCTGCAGGATGCAAAGACAGAAGATCACTGTGACAAAAGCTGTCAAACAGATGTGACAATAGCACAGAGCACCTGTTGGGAGATTTTGAAAAAGAGTTTAATGACAAAGTGTGCAAGCACCTCTCCAACATCCAGCATCAACACACACAGCTACAGTCTTTGGACAAAGAAGATGAGTTGATTCCTCACACTGACTGCAGAAGATTGTGTGCAAATGTGCAAAGGAGGTAGAGCAAGTCCGTTTTGGAGCATCTCATCAAGACAACACTGCACAATGCTGTTTTTTTTTTTGTTGTTTTTTTTTTTTTTACACAATGGATCATACACTGATAGCCTGTACTTTGTCACGCTCAATATAACACAATCCTGCTGTCGTTTGGGCTCAACTAGAACCAGCTCTTCAGTTTCTGACGGTGGACCATCCAAGGGGTTAAAAAAAAAAAACTCATCATCAGGGATGGGCTAGCAAGTATAGATTACTTCATGAGCACCATTCCTTTCCAGATGGGCTTTTACAGCGTTTAACTGGAGTTTCCTGGAAGCTGGTCATACTAAAGGGCCTGTTGATGGTGTTGGAGCCACCACAAAGAGATCGGCAGATTCACAGGTAGCCAGAGGTACTGACGTACACCAACCGCGAAAGCACTCCATGACCTACTCCTTCCTCTCACCAAAGTCAAGCTCTTTTATGTGGAAGAACAGATTTCTAAAAGTGCACTCTTGCCAAAAGAGCTGCCTACCATCAAAGGCAGGCACACGAAGCATTCATCAGGTAATCTGCAGGTGCTCAAATGTTACTGCAACAGAGAAGCCATCTGTCAGTGTTTCCACCCAATGTCCACCAATGCTACACCACAGGCACAGCCCGGAAGAAATAGTAGTGTCCTGAGCCACCAACCCCAGAAGACAGGAGTCGTTCTAAACTCTGGGTGTGAAGGGACCCTCTGTCCAGTCCAGTATGTCACCTTGGGGGTCCGTGTCGGAAAGTGGTGTATCGTCGCATATTAAGATGATCCACTTCCTGAAATCATTGAAGATATGGATGAAGGTGAGACGTTCTTTGTCTTCTCACACTTACATATTTAAAAATATTCCATTCCATTAGCTATTTTTCATTATAATATTCTGTAACACTTGAATGATCTTTCTTCTTTTGTAAGATTACCTGCCATGTCCTTAACCCATTATCTTATCTTATCTTATCTTCAGGTGCTGTGGAAGCGGAAAATATATTTGGAGGACAAAATGTGGTACACAGCAGACAAGGTCATCACCATAATCTCTCTATCTGAAAAAGTCACGAGTAGGCATCTCCAAATCAAACCAGCAGTGTAGGTTGTAGATAGTTTTCATTTTATTGGACCTTTGACTGTTTTTGTACACTAAAAGGCTTTCTATTATTATTGACATTCTTTAAAAAATAAAAAAGATGTTTTTTTAATTACAGACTATGCAATAGCACCTCAGTGAGGTGTAGTCTGAAAGCCAAGTACGATTGTGTGTCCTTTTCACATATCTGTGCTTGGCTTTATGAGTTATAATTATCTAGTTATTTTTATTAATTTTATTTACATATTCTGCCGTGGCAAAAAAAAAAAACACATTGTGGTCACTACATTATTAGTCACAACCGAAAATGTGCAGTCATGATGGAAACATGGGATGTTTTGTCAAAAATAAAATATATTGAGTTATCAAATAAGAATTTTAAGAGTTCTGTAGTTTTTTGCTCATCTTCTTTTTTTCTTTTGGTGTGGCACAAGTCAAGCAGGATGAGACCAAAATTGAATCAAGACATTTCTATAATATTAGACATTACCGAGCAGTTACTACAGTGTTTTCTCGGCATGAGCCCCTCAAAGGAAAATTCTGTCATATCATACATACACCTTTGTCTTGAGCACTACTTGACAGTTCTAGATATCTTTCTGCAGTTCCACAGGTCTGTATGAAGAACAGACCATCAGCTGTTGCTTACTACTACACTGTTAGCTAACACTAGTGTTAACCAGGCTGCTGGGAGTACATGCTGCCACCATAACAGTGGCAGTAATAATTGGGCCGGGATTTCTTCCTCCCAGTCTGGGGCATAAGGGTTGCTATTTATGCTAATAACGTGGGCAATTAGCCTGCAGAAACGCAACAAAAAAAAACCTCATCTGCATTAGCCGCACAGATACTCCACCAGCAGATATAAAGTCACAAACACAGTGACCTCGCAAGACGCCCAGTACTCGAAAATACACAAGCTTCTTCAAGGCCTGAAGTGTGTCTTAAAGCTGTCGGAGTGCTTCTGGTCTGTTTTCTGAGATTCTGTGGTCACGTTTGCTGGAAGACCGCTGCAGCCACATATCTGACTGGCAACCAGACAGGAGAATCCTCTGTTGGACAGCGCTGAGCCAAGTGGCTCTCTTGATTGGCTCTTCCTGTGTCCTGAGGGTGTAATTAGGAGACGGGTCAGAAAAGGTCCGGCGATGCCTGTTGCACCAGTGAGGCACAAATGACCCATCATCTGGTGTGACAATAATAATGTGTGCTGGTGGAGCAGTGATGACAGGCAGCCATCAGTCGTCGTCATCATCATCACCACCAGCACCGCACATGAGATGATAGTGGGAACACAAGGTAGTTGAACTCTGATCCTGCCTCACAAATGGGGCTTTTATCTTGAGGGTCACCACCTAAATCTGCAGATGAACACTTAAAAACATCTCAGAAGCTTTTTATTCCTTTTTTTCTGTGATACCTTGAGCTCCATCTGATTTTCAATCATTAATTGTTGCATGATGAGATGTTTCCGTTCTGTAATGTGTGTGTGTGTGTGTGTGTGTGTGTGTGTGTGTGTGTGTGTGTGTGTGTGTGTGTGTGTGTGTGTGTGTGTGTGTGTGGGGGGGGGGTGAACAAACCCCAGTGGGGATAGAAGGCTTGACAAAGCGTGTGTGACCCCCGCCCCCCAGCTGCTGCTTGCGTAGAGCATAATTGGAAAGTGTTTATGCGCAGTTGACATTTAGATATTTGAACAGGCTTTCCCATAATCCTAGAGGGGAAGTGGTGAAGCTCTTTTATTTGCTTGTGACATTTATGCAGAGTGTGCTATAGTACTAGGTGCTATGTGGTTAAATGTTATATTGCTATATTTGTATGTGGAATGTCTGCTGATTTGGACATTTTAGAATTTAAGATGCTTTTTATGTTGTTTTTTTTTTGTTTGTTTTTGTTTTAGCAATTTAGTATTTGTGCAAAAGACTGGTGATACACTGTACCTTAGAGTTTATACTTAATCATAATTTAGCACAGTATTTCAAAAACATTTAGTTCTTCAGTTTATATTCCATGATTCTCAGATTTCCTAATAAATTCCCTCAGATTCAGAGGTGAGAGGAGGACACGGAGGGACCATGAATATTAAGTTCAGAGAGAGGGCACTCTGCTCATTAAAACCAGTGGCTGCTCCACTGTAGCCAGTAAGCTCCTCATTTGATACAGGCCACAATTTCAGCTGCTCAAATGAACTTTTGCTCTCTATTCCACCACCAACTGTACAATGAGCTGTGCCAAGACAGATAGTGGCAGCAATCTAAAAAATAATGCAAACTATATTTCCTGAGATCAGGAACTCAAGGAATGTCATGAACTTAATGAAAAATATTACCATTAGTTTAATGAAAATATGAGTTAATTCCCTCAGTGAAAATCCTAATTTTATCTTGCTCTGAAAAGAAGACATTTTCTAGGCACTTAACTACATCTCAACTGGTCTTTCTCAAGCATTATATTTCTTCAGTTTTTCCAACACCATATTTTAACTGACACATAGTCAAAAAGATGAATCTCTTTGTAGAAATTCATAGGTTTGACAGACAGTAGTAGTGACAATGTTTGTATTCCTCTTTATCTGTTGCTCATATATGACTCTTATGTTTATAAGTATGTTTTGCTTTGAGTATTGTCAGAATGTCCAACCTTCAGTGTCACGGTCCTCCTCTCTCCTCTCGCTCAGTTATGTTATTAGAGTTCTTTAGATTCTTTAAAAGACATTTCTCATCCTGGTTTGTTGGGCTTTAAACGCTAAAATTGTTCTATACAATGATAAATAATCTTATTTATAGACTTTAAAATCAGTCCTTGGTGTAGGGTCAGACAAATACAGCCTTACATAAGGTCTATTTTCCGTCTCAGCAGAGCAGCAGGGCCAGAGATACATTTCGTGACAGCAGAACTCTTTCCAAAGAAATGACCTAGATATCCAAATGAATGTGCGAATGAATTTTTGCTGTCGTCATAATGACCTGACTGTTTATCAATCATCATGTCGTCAATTGGCCAGTCACAGGGGAAAAACAAGGGAAAGTGTTGCACGCAGGTTTGGAAAAGAAGCTGCCAAGCTGTAAATCAAAGTGCAAGTAAATAAAAGCAGCTTCTCTGTTTCATTATGGGTGCATGCCCTCTAATAAATCTGTCGGAAAGTAGTTGCATTCATACCCAGTGCTCCTTCATAGGACTTTTTTTTTTTTTTCTCCCTTTTGAGTTGACGATAATAATATTTTGGCACCGAAGTGTAAGATGCCTCAACATGACTTCACTTTTCCATTTTTAATTAATTTTACTCAGTCTCCACTTTGATTTCTAGGTCACCTGTGCCTTTTTGCTTGTTGTTCAAAGTGGCTACCTAAAAGCAACAACTAATTTGCGACTCCGTTATGGTTCTGCTGCTTAAAAAAAATATGCTCTGTAACCCTTCAAATGCAGATGGAGCTTTTTTTCTTGCTCATCCACCAAGGCTTTGATATACAATTAACTTCTTGTATTTTCCTTTGGGTTTTCTTCAACCTGGCTATGGTTTAGCTCTGTACTGGCAGCTTCATCTCATCTCCATCCCCCACCCCATCACAGCACAGCAGCCAAGTCGCAGCACATAACAAAGAGTGATGATTACATAGCGATCCATAGCTATTACCCAAGAGGTGGAAAACATGAGCCAGTCCAAACAGCAGCCCTTCAGTTCACCACCACCGCTATCCCTGCATTCCCTCGCTGCCTGGGCTGTTCTTCCCAGAAACGCTGACCACTAATGATAGTGGAGCAACACCTGAGCATCCTGAATGACAGCGGGGCATCAGGTTCTCATGGGAAAGGACACTTCCATAATATGATTCAGATGAATGGTTCGGCAGCATTACTTCCCTGGATCTCAAACCACAGAATCCTCCTCAGGCAGATGTCATCCAGCATTTGGGCTTTTGGCCAAACGACGACATCCGCATACCTGAAAGAGGCTTTTAATATTCCACAGGGCTTTCACAGATCAATACACTGTATCAACAGAGTTAAAATTGATGTGTATGGAAATACAGTAAATATATCATTTTAGCAACGTGTATTGACACTCCTGTAAATTTGTGATCGCCAGTACTGTTGTTGTATGATGACTCATGGGGGATTGGTTGGAAATCACATCGATTAGACGCTGGGTCCAATTAGGGAGATAGCCTCCACATAACAAATAGTTTGTAATGGACAGAAGCAAATAGTTTTATTGTTTGGAAACGTCCACACTTTAGCTGTAAATTATCCTCAATTATTGACAGATTATTCTGCTTGTTTTCATCCAGCTGATTTCCCCTGAGAGTTTAACAAGCTGCACAGAAAAAATAATGCTATGCAGCCATTTCAGTTTGAATTCAAATGTATTCTGTTTGGCTGTGATATGTATAATCCAACTGCAAACAATACACAAATTAATGCAAATCCAAGCCACTTTAACATCTCCATGTTACATCAGAAAAAGGCAGATTGAATTATGTTTTGTGATTCAATAATTAACACCAAAACTAAACTAACCACAGGCTCAGCCTATCACATAGTCGGTCATGGTAATGCTTTACTTTACAGGTTTGTCATACAACACATTTTGAGGAAGATTCCTTGAAAGTAAGATGCAATTTGATTCCAATTCCACGGCAAATAAAAGTAGTTAAAGACAAAGTCTTATGTGAGATTAGTCTCTTTAATTCATCAGCATTTCCAGAGGATTTCTCTTCAAACAACTGCTCCATTCAAACCTACTTTTTTTCTTTATCCTTTTCCCCATAAATGTTGATTTGTATGTTTGTCTATAGACAAAAATCATATTTTTGCATGTTCAAGTAACCTGCTGTGGGAGGACTGAAAGACTGTCAGGGTTACATTCAATCATTCATTCCAGGAACCAGAAAGCATCTTTGGAAACTAATAGAAAATGATTCAGAGATGATGGAGCTGTACAATAAAGCGTAATCCCAACAATTTTTACCTGTCATTAGAAGGATTGGTACAAAAACATAATCAGTACAGTATCTCCTTCACTAGATCCTTTTTATATTGTCACGTAACATAAAAGTTATGCTTTATATAGACATAAACTATTTCTTAGCTGTCTGAAGACAATCGATCAATACTTTCAGTTTGTTTCTGTGCAGAAAGACAACATATTATCCCGACAGTATGACCTCATACGATCTGTGAAAACTGATGCCAGGAAGCTCTGTTGTCTAGAAATTAAATTGTGCAGTGGTGCTGTCAGATGACAACGGAGCTGAAGACATCCGAGGGTCACAGGAACAGGAAATGGCTTCAACTACAGAATAATGTCAGGTAAATGAGAAATGGAGAGAACTGGCTGTCGTCCAAGAGGAACAGGCACCCTGTGGAAAATTAGTAGCATCGGAGACTAAATTGCCTCCGGCTGGACACGTGTGTTGGTTACAGAGAGCGGAGGGGACAGGGAGCACTCCTGTTGTAGCGCTGATTGACACGTGAATACAGAACTCGTACGTTAGGATTCTTGAGAGGACATCATGGTGCCTCTGTGACCTCCTGCTGCTTCAAGATCAGTAATCAGTTTGAGAATTTGAGTATCTAATTATATGCACATACACACATTTTGTATGTGTGCATAATCTAAGTATACAGCTCCTGCAATATGTATCTCTTTACTGTACATCCTGCATCGGTACTTTGAGGACATATTCACACATTCAAAAACGGTTAAGAAAATAACCAGAAGTTATGTATTAAACTGATTTGTCCTGCCATTACTTCACATTTAGAATGTTTTTAATTAGCTTTGCCCTAAAAAAAAAAAAGTCAATATTTACATATTATGCTTTCTGTCTGCATTATTAATCATTCTTTTCATTATATTAAATTCAATTGGCATTCATTTCATGATGGCAGTGAAATTCAGCAATAGTTTGTTCTGCTTGTTTGGATCCTAATTTTCTCAGGTGATGCACACAACAGGGAATTGAATTAAACTTCCAGATAGGCACTGATTATGCATTGCAGGATTTCTATTACATGGCTTGGAGCAAGTGTAAACATTGCCATATTGTAGCTCAGTGAGAGTCTCTGTACGTTGTATTCTGTGTTTATCAGCTCCTCTGAGCTGCAGCGCTTGGCGTCTTGGAGACACCCGCCGCCGTCACTTGCCGGGATCAGCCGAGCCCAGATTAATCTAGGAGAAATGGTATGCATCTCTCTATGCCTCTTTGCTCTGTCGAAAACTTGATAAGAAATTCACAGTCGCTCCAATCACAATTTAGAGCCACACAGGAATACTCCAGTAATGAGTTTCTTCCAAGGCCATTTGAGTTCTGTTTTCCAGGTGGAAGATGGATACGGTGAGGATGCGGTCCCTCAAGGCCCTCAGGCTATGTTCATCCCACAGTCTGATTTAAAAGGAGAAATCTGCAGACTGGAAAGCAAGCAGAGTGGCTAATGGGAAGAACCCGTTGAGACTAAAGGCTGAGATAAAGAGAGAGGAGCAAGAAAAAAAGAAGACAGCAAAAAAAAAGAAAGTGAAGAGCAGGGAAAGTGCTTCCATGTCCCTTGTGACACACTGAATGAGCATCGATCAGGAAAAGTGTGCCTTAGTGTCCGCTGCTTCTGAGCAGAGCGTCTCACTAGTGACTATAGTGTGAATATCACCAGCCAAAATGCACCATGTGGGACTGCTCTCATAACAGGTGGCAAGAAGTCTGCTGTCTGCTGCTTGAGGAAGCGGTGGCTTCTAATACCAAGTAGACGCTACAGTTAAACCTGTCCTCTGCCTCGAAGTCTAAATGTTTGCTCAATTATTGATAGAATAACGAGAGGATTTGCCGACACTGCATCAGGTTCGGTAAGGTGCTGCTGTTAGCAAAAGCCATCCATCACTGATGCTTGCTTCAGCTGTCATTATCAGGGGGGTTGTGTCTGTTCTTGTCGGAGAGATGCTGGGAACAGGTCCTCAGAGGCCCATGGGTAAATCTGTCCATGCTCCTGATTCACTGGGCCATAAACACTGAGGGGACTTTGATTATAGGGCCTCAGTTTGAGCTATCTGGGTTTTGGGTTGAGTACAGGTTGGGAGGGAAGTATCAGCTTGCCGTGAAAGGATCCTCTCATGGAGGACAGGTACAAACATCGCTAACTGTGGAGGGAGAGGCGCTGCGTGATAGAACAGGACCTTAGGTTACAAGCTGCACAGGCAATGACAACTTAACAAGATGGCACATTTGTAATTATCATTCATGACTGTCATTATCTATTGCATGAGCTTGCGTTTCATACAAACCATCACACTTTTTCTGTAACCCAGCAGGTATTTTTATATGGCATAGTTTTTACAAAGGGTAAAGTTTTCCTCCAGGGCATGGAGGGAAAACTACACTTCAGATCCCCCTGCAGATGAACCTGCTCACCTGTCATTGTACCGGAAGCAAAACTATAATAAAGTGGAGCTGAGCTAAAAGGGAAATTCATGATTCACTCTATGCACTGGAGCAGTTTAGTTTGTATTAATACTTTTATCTAGGGTTTTGTTATTGTGTTTATATTGTTTTTTATGTTAAAACTGTCTTTTTTTAAAAAAAAAAGGATTAACCTTCATGTTAAACAATAATTAAAAACAAAAACTGTTGCAGTACGAATGCAGTAATTTCACAGATGTAAAAACGAATTTAAAGTTTTATATACAGTGAGACAGAGCCAGTTATTATATTTGTTCATTAATGTTTTTCTCTAATCATGAATACTGAGGTGACTGTGTCCTCTTATGAATTAAGTATGATGTATTATGTATGTATGTATTATGAGTATTCCACTCAGTTTAAGCAAATGAGTTTTCTCAGTAAATGAACAGTGTGAGTGTTTGAGTTTGAAAGTTTTCAGCACTTAATAATTATCTTTTCGTTCTTTATGTTACGGATTGCACATACGGGCATGTTGCTGTGTTTCTTTGTGATTTATACACTTTGAACCAATCAGTCTGCCTCATCTAAACTGTTTATGAAACTGAAAATATTTTGTTAGGTAGTAATATTTGTATATCTCTAGTAAATGAGTGATTCTGTCTTCATGAAATGGTCCTGTGCATTTTCTTAAGGTCATGCTTTGCTACAAACAAAATGGTCCCAAAATTCACACAAGAAAAAGTGAGGGCCTGTACCAATCCATGTAAACAGTTCTGCATAAGTGCCTCTGGGGAGAAAGTTGAATCACCAGTGTTCTTGCATGTTTAGCCTCAATTACTGTACACTCTTTATCACATCAGTGAAATGTCTCTATCATTATACTGTACCAGTAGTAGTAGTGTCGTTATTGGGAGTTATCCTGTGATTACCAGCATGGCACAAACGGCTAAATATGTGAACGTTAAGTGGAAAAGGCAGTCAGTAACAGCATCATGTATTGTGAGGTCACCATACAGAGAGGGATACAAATTGAAAATCAATTTAAGGTTTATGGCCATTGAGCCAGGAAATGTGCTCTCCAGGGGTCACCATGTTTTCCGGCTTTATCTCTCACATCAAACAATTCCAGATATATGAATTCACTTTTAATTATCCACAAAAACAAAGCCTTAGTTCAGAAAATTGGGGGAAAAAAAAAAAAAATCATGGTTTTTATGTGCACGCTGCTTTCTGTCCGTAGGTGTGCGTGACTGTCATTTGATACTTTCTATGACTACAGGTGCCAAATGAGCTCAACATATGAAATTCCTCCCTCCTCCTGCACAGCGACAGCCTTTTCTACTAATGGTCATTCTGACACCAAACAGCTTGTGTGCTGTGTCCCAGAAAACACTCAATTGTTGGAGTATCTTCTTTCTATTCCCAAGGTTTGCCATCCCTCCATCCTTGGCTTGTTTGTATTGGATAGGTGTAGCAGCGTTTTGCTGGATGGCAGCTGTGGAGCCCTGTAATTGTCCTTGACAGAGTGAGAGTAGAGCTGCTTCGAGTGGTGGAGATCAGCATTGTGCTGGCCATGTCAATCAAGTGGCTCGACCCAACCGGGCTGAAATGGATCAGCCAGTGACGCAATCAGAATGAAGTGACTCTTCTCTAATGGCCTGTCGCCATACCATTTTCTAGGTGACAGTATACATTTCCAAGACTGGCAAAGGCTCAGCTGTTGATGGTTAGCTTGATTGTTTGTGGCAATTTAACAGAAAATGATATTCTGCTCTGTACAACAGAGAGACTTTTTACATCATCAGATTTTTTTTAATTTTACATCCTCTAATTTGCATCGTAAAATTGTGGATATTCAGTGATTTTTCTGGTTGCCAGTGCTCAGTTATTTCATCTTTTGTATTCATGTCATTTTTAGCCATTCAAGTGGTGTGGTTCAAAGGATGGCAATGAGCATTTGAGACCACATCTTTGGTCCAGACTGTAAAATCTCAACAACTGCTGGATGAATTACTGTGACATTGATGGCTCATAGATAATGAATCATAATGACTGGTGATCTCTTAACTTTTCCTCTCAATAACATCTGAACAAATATTGGATGGATTGTGACAAAATTTTGTACTGACTGGAGCTAGGCTGATAATATTGGCCAGACTGATATTAGCTTTTTTTGTTGAGTGAATATTCATATGACCAAATACTTGTGAAACTACTTACATTCCCATCAAGTTGTACTTTGTGTATTTGGTGGCATATGGTAACAGTATTTGTTGTTGAGTATATTAGGTTAATAACTCAAAACATAACTTCAGTATGAGTGTTTAGTGTCAACTACCACAATGACATCACTAGGTAGTAGAAGTAAAAGGTGGGAATGATGATTGAATCATAAAAAAAAAAACACATTGAAGAATTCCATCACTCCATTTATTCTATCCTTTATTTTTTACAACCATAATCTTATTTCCCTGCTTTATCATTTATCTCATGCCTGCATTGAGCCTAAATAATGTTGTTTTTACAGCACCATAGATACAGCAGTGCTACTCTGGGATATGTCGGCTTTATCTTCTTTATGTGTCCATTTCTCTCTTAAGGATATGATTACTAGTGCAGAGGCACAGGGAGCCATCAGTATGTGGGTGTAGGTGACCTCCTCTCTTCCTGGTCTGATTGTTTGTTGACAGATTCTGTTATAGGGAGGAGTGAGCAGTGATAAGAGTCGGTGAGAGTACACAGGCACTACAGATATACATACAGAATAACATACCACTGAGAAATCTGGGAGATACACTTCCTTGTGAATAATGTTTATAGAGGGAAGCAAGGAGATGTTTACATTCAGCTAAAATCCACCAACAGACACTCAACCCCAAAGACTGTCATTCACTCTGCTATTACTGTCTTCTCTTGAGCCAATGCGGGTGCGATATTGGGAAATTACATACTGATATGTGTGTTGGTAGAGACAAAGGCTGCTTGTGTACTGATGCCTAGCAGAGGTTTGAGGATTCAGTTACAGGTACGCTCCCGCCACCACGGCAAAGCACGACACACGCATCACTCTGTGGCACTGTCTGCTTTGGTGGCATGCGGAGTGAGAGATCACAACATAATTTCCAGGCAGGAAGGAACATGCTGGTGGGACATGCGTGAGGCAGAAGGCCACTGCACGCGTGAACATTAACACAAACACTGCCAGTCAAAATGACTGATTACTTCAGGGGGCGTGTTGTGAAAAGTCAATTCAGCATTCAAACTAACCCTAACCCTAACCCTATCCCCCAGCCTTCACATACTGGCCCACAAGGCTACACCTCTCCCTGGGGTGTTCAAAATGTAAAAACCTTTAAATAATACCAGTGGTCTGCCTTAAGGTGTTGCCTTTAGTCTCCCATGGCCACACCTACAAGTGTGAATGCATTTTTTTAAAACCTGAACCTGTTCTGGTGTACTACTGTGATGCTAAATTGACTACACTGACCGCAATTCAGTGCTTATTTAAAGCTAGAAAATATGTCAAGAAAAACAATGTAGAATCAGTAGAGTCTGTAAATAATGTAAAAGATGCAAGACAGGACATCGTACTCAGTTGGATTTTCTGAGCACTTAGATGAATACGAGCCTACTAAAGTTAAACAATGAAGCATGTCTGGCATCAGTGCTTTAGCACCGTGTGCCTGTAAGTGCTCACATGCAGGTTGAGTCTCTCTCCCAGTGGACTTGGTCTGGGCTTCTGTTTGCTCTCTCTGTGTATTTATAGCCTGTTTTCTACCAGAAAACTGTCCTCAAACTGCCCTTCACATCTGCAGAAACACTAGCCTGTCCCACAGTGCCACCACACAGCCAGACCCTGATATCTCACATTCTCCTTTGTGAACCCTGTGACACTTGGAGAAATATTACAAGATTACTGCACAGCACATTTTGAATGAGTGAAAATAAAGCTAAAACTAAAATGCATACTGTGGGTACTGTAAGCTAACAGGCTCCTGGATCCATCCTCACATTGAATGGACACATATGAGAATGGTATCGTTCTTCTCATCTTACTCTTACTCTTAAGAGAAAGCCACTACATACTCACCTAAATTTTTTGTTTTGTGGTTCCAAGAATGCTACTTTGCAATTTTCTTCATTAGCAGCAAATAAAAACATAGAAAAAGCTCTTTCCTATCACTTTTTCTACCATGAACTGATACTCATTAGCATTAAACAAGGTTTTAAGTACATGAAGGAAAGGTCAGGACATTTGGCTAAACCGTGTTGTCAGCTGTTTGTGTTGTTGAGTTAAAATTGTTTTAAGTATATTGAACTGATAACCAAGCTGTCTTTGCTGTCCCAATCGTTTCTGATCGATTGTCACATGTACGCTCAATGAATTGACAGCTAACCTGGGTTTAAATTTAATTTCCATTGTGTTCCTCATTGTCCCGTATTGTAGCCGTGTAAAATAACTCTTTAACTCCATGTCCATATGGCTTCTCTCAGTGGTTGTTTGCCTAAAGCCCTTTCCCAGTGACCGTGTCAAACTGCTTTCCGTGGATCATGGGCCTTTGACAGCAGAATAGATTGCATGTATTTATATTTCACAGAAAAAATCAGCAGTCCATTGCCTGAGGGTTTGGTTGCCTATCAACGTCCTTCACGATTGTTGGAGAGAGAATGTGTCACACTTTCATCTGTCAACATGAACAAGAAGAATGTTGTTTCAGGTTTCAAATGGAAGCGTATAGTAAATAAAGTCTGCAGGCCAGGGCTGCTGTTGTAGTTACCCTATCCATCTATCCACTGCTTCCCTATATCGGATATTGAATGACCGGAATACTCTTGTACCGCCTTAAATATCTGCCAGTTATGTGAATTATGGTCTTAACTTAAATCACAAATTTCACTTTACACTTATTCAGAGGACATCTTCAGAGAAAAATGTGGCTTTTATCTGCGAGCTATCCCTCTGCATCTCCTCCCCCATGCATCCTCTCTCTTACAGCCTGACAGTGTAATCATGGACCAGGACAGCATTTTATGGGGGCTTCTTTAATAACCACCAGTACCGCTTGACCTCTGCGAGTTCCCCAAAGACACCACCTCCTCCAGCCATCCCCCACCTCAGCCTTGACTGTCCCTCCACATCAACCTCCCTCCTTTCTCTCGAAACATTCCCCTAGCCTCCACCCTCCTATGCTGACATGCTCAGATGCTCCAGTAATGTCTTATAGGTCCAAAGGTCATGCCTGACCTGTCATGGTGGATTGGGCCTCAGCCATAACAGTGCTCTTTGGGGACAACAGTGAGGCGTGCCTGTCTCCCTGCCAGTCATTTCTCAACTCCAAAAGATTGAGTAACCACATGACATACGTAGAGCTTTGGCTTTGTTGTTACTGTTTTGCATCTGACACTTGTAACTGATAGTTTAATATTGGATGTCATCCATCTAAACTAATTCAACTTTTAAAAAAAAATTGCAATAAATTATGACATCAGACATTTCTCACGGACAGATATTATTAGTTTGATTGATTTCTTTTAGAAATCTGAAGGGACTTTACCAGAACAAAGATCCAGTGGGTGATGGAAACCTGCTGCATGGGGGATGTTTGAAAAAAGATCAATTACAGTTTGGTGACATGCTGCGGTGTTGTGCTGTGTTGCGTTGCCTTTGGAAAGGAAGTGGAGATCAAAGCTTGGGAGGCAGGGAGATCTTTCTGTAGCCTGTTTAACATCCCTCTGACTATTAACCATTATAAAATAAACCCATAAACAAAGCGCAGCCATGTAGATGACAGTTATTGAGGGTTTTGTTTTGTAAACCTTTTTGATCAAACACCAAAGCATTGCCAGAATGAGTCATTATTATTTGCAGGAAAAATAATAACACAGCTTTGTTAGTATCAAAAGCTTAAATAATATCTCATCTGAGTTCACTAAGATGACCCAAAACTCAGTGAACTGAGTTATACGAACTATTTTAGCAGCTCAGTCACAGGCTGAATTTTGTGTGCACTCTGCGGTGCTTCTTAATGAAAATGTATATCTTTGTTTTACAATCACAGCTCTTTGCAGAGTATCAGACAAATCCCTGTTTGTTCAACAGTCTCATTCATTATTGCTATGAATGGTTTGTCTAATGACTGCACAAGAGGTGGTAGAACCTTGGCACAAAGGCCCAAGATGCCCCTGTGGAGAGCTGTATGAGACTGAGCTTCTGCTAGTCAATACAATGAATGCGGAGCCAGGATCCTGGCAGAGTGGTCAGGGCCTGAGAAACTCAGCAGGCGGAGCGATGCTGGATGCACACAGGATGCATGCTTGAACGTATGTGTTCTCTTTGGGTGTATGTCTCCATTTGTGTGTGTGTGTGTGCACATCATGTGTCACGGGCTCCTGCTGATGGATAAGGATGTTTCTATTTCCTCTGGACCCTCCTGACAGATCATCCATCCTTAAACAATTTGGCAGTGCCCTCAGAGCCTGAGATGGCTGGGAGAAAAGATGGGCCAAACAACTGACAGTAGCCTTAATGAAAGACTCATCGGAGGCTCCAGGCAACTAAGAGGCGAGTGGTTTCACTGTCCAGGATGGATGGAAGAATAACATGCTGTCAGGTACGGGTGACCACTGAAGGAGGAGGACATTATGAGATTCTATAGGCAACAAGTATAAGGCTTTGGTCAAGTGAGGCCCCTACAGAGTTGAAATCAGCAGCCTGAAGAATACTGGGAATGGAGCAGTGTTATTTTAAAGGGTCAGGAAGGGAAATGTGAGGTGATTACAGGGCTCTTTGAGAGACCACATACAGTAGAGTGATATGCTATCATGGCAAATTTGCTACAGAAAATAGAATAGTTGTAATTGGAGCTGTATTTTAGTTAAATGGAACTGGAAGTCGGCCTCAAGTGGCTGTTACCTAGTTTCACTGAGTTATAGTACATTTTATGTTGGAATAACATAGTGTGTCTGGTCCCACACTGGGCAGTTTGTATACATACCAAGTGAAACCAGTGAGAAAAAGCTTTGGGCTGTTATCGGCCATGGAGATTTATAGGGCACAGCTACGCAGAGTTGTCTTTGGTCTCTGTGTCAGCCCTGTAACTGCAACCTAACCTCTTAGCACTGCCTGGCTGTCTGTGATGGATGGATGTGTTTCAGTCAGGTTAAAAGTCCACTTCCAGTCACTTGCTGGGGCAACCAGACTTTAATCTTGAAGCCTGTAGGGCTGCCTGTAATATAGCTACTCCTGGGCCTGATGAACAAAGTGAGGAGACTTGCTCCACTGAGTCGAGGCTGGATGGATGAAACCCTGGCTCCTGTCCCACTCTTCAGATTACCCACCTGCTCTGATCATGGCCAGTGTGCACAATTACATTAGCTGTCCCTCTCCACTAATAAGGCATGCAAATGCATGTGAACGATGGAGCAGGGTCACAGTAACACACTCCCAAATTTGTTCTCTGTGCGCTGTCATCTTCTTGTTGTAAATGATTGCTTTAGTTTTCCCAAGAGCTTCCTGTGTGTTTCCTGGTGGGATCAGTCCAAAGACAAAGCCAGGTAATAAAGGCAGCATTAGCAGGATAATTAGGCTACAGACCTGCTTTGGCAGAACAAATCATTTCATCACGTCTTTCACAATAGGGCATCACGTCTCTTCTGAGTAGCAATATTTCTTGGCCAATTTCCTGCAGCTCGGCTTTATTCACCAACTTTTGTCAATAAATCTCCTCTCATATCCATATTTATTGAACTGAGAGTTGGAGGCCAGGAGTGCTGGGCCCAGATAATGAAGACAGTGTTTCAGCGTGAATGCAAATCCCTATGTGAGGTTCAGCACGTCCCACTGATACTCATTCTTCTGTAGTCTGATGCATAGACAGGCCTTGTAAACGTGACTTGATGTCAGCTACACGTCTTGGCTGTCAGGCAGGCAATAAATTACTTTGACTTACACAGTCCTGTGTGTATGTTTTGGTGTGATACATCCTCCAGACCTCTGTAAAATACTCTGTATTTAGTGAGGAATGTATTCTGTATATATTTTGTATGTGTGTTGGTGCATTTGCTAGTGTCAAATAATTGCCCTCTTGACAAAAAACACTCAATACACACTTGTTTTTACACTCGAGAGCTGCTGTGTCCTCCCTGGAATGTGTTAGGAGTGTGAGACCCTCAATCCTGCTCTGACTGAATCTGGCAAAATCCAATCCTACAGTATCTTTGAGTGGAGATAACAGGTATAGTTTTGTAGTCAGCGTATGCCCTCAACATCCATATCCATGCGAGGATAGTCCTGCTCTCACTATAAGAGAAAGTAGGATTATGTGTCTTAGCCTTTCAGAGTCTTTTTCACCACACCGCCTCTTTTTTTTCTCTCTCTGTGTCTGTGGAAGGTCACCTGAAGGAGGTAATCCCTATTCCTCTCTGTTTTCTCTCTCTTTTATCTGAGGGGCTTTGTGGCCAGCGCTGGAGCCCATCCACTGATCAGCAAAGCAAGAGCCAACACACAAACGGAGAAGCGGAGGGGAACAGCTTGATGCATGAGATTGCTGCCTTTTATCCCCCTGGTGTGAATAGCAAAATGAGTGCCTCACTATAAAGCACAACGCGAGATTTAAAATATGTATGAGTTCCGGTTTTGTAATACATTGTGCCAACTTAGTTATAGGATGTGACCAGCAGTTCCCTCCCCAATTCAAAGAAAGCGTGTATGCATGTGTGTTGGGGGACAGAATCTGTGTGTGTGTGTTTTCTTTCTGCATTTTGAGAGGAAACCCATGGGATCAGAAGATGTATTTACATTCAGCTGTTTTTCTGGTAGATTTATGCCTCTGCATCATTTGTTTACATGCATTGCCGCAGTGTGTGTCAGTGGATAGGATGCGTCTGAGGAGACATCTGGAGAGCTCCATGGGGAGAGACCGCCTGCTGGGATGTATAGCTGTTGGTTGTATAGCTGTTTGACCGTGAGTGGGGAATGCGTGGTACTTCACAGCTTCCTTGTGCACTTGTTCAATGAGAACCAACATTTAAACCCTCCAGCAAGCGAGCACTTAGGTAACTCTGAGGCAATATTATAACCGCCACAACCTCGACGTCGGTTGTTTTTGCCGATCCGATGTCAAACCCATTTGGCGGTGATGATGTGTGCCTCCACTCAGCCCGATGACTGATGGGGTAGTAAAAAATGAATCACCTCTGCGGGGGAGGAAGGGTTAGCCTTCAGAGTTATGCTAGTGAGGAACATTACCCTCCTCTGTATATAATGAGACATATTTAAAATAGCAATCATCCCCTCCTTTGAACTTGGGGTCACAGTGCAGAATCAATCCCTCAGGTGATTGAAAAGAAAGACCATATGTGTGTGAGACTGAGCATATTAACCAAGGTCACACACGCTGCACACGCAGTCTGCATGCCGAATGGATGTTCTCTCAGAATTGCTGAGCGCGATTAAATCTTGGGCTTGGAATCACATTCAGACTCTAAATCATCGGTCAGGTCATTAAGTGAACTGCAGGTCTTCTCTGAGCTGTTTCTTTCAATTGAATTACAGTATTATTCTGGATAATTTGGTTTGGAGATTAGCACTTCATACAGGCTACTGTGTCCGTAATTGCTTTGGAAAGAACAAGGAAGAAAGACATAGGAAAGACATTTATAAATGTCTGTAGAGCATTAGCTAAATAATCATTATTTTTGAAATATTTAAAGCATTCTTACTTCCCTTTACAAGGTTGCATTGCATAATTTAGATCCAGTACACAATATATTGTGCCATCAGTGATATTAATCGTTGCTTATGCTTTAATATTTCAGTCTTGAAGGTTTCCTGCATGTTTTTCTTGAGGTAATATGTCAGTTGTGGTTTGACGCACAGTTAAGCAGGAGTTTCCATACTAAACTGTGGTGGGAATTCATTAATACTTAGATAGGGTTGCTCCCATTTCACTGCTTTGCCACATTTGATGAGATTTACAGCCATAAATGATTCAGCTGGTTCTCATTGTCAGTTTTATATTTCAATATGGACGGTAACACCTCACAAACACAGCTCAGTCAAAGATATTTGCTCTTTCATAACTGCATCACTGAACCTTGAGATGTGTGAATTGATAAATGTTGCTTCAATCAGTGTTTCATGTGAAGGTATGATTTCTTTCCATTGTGTCTATCTTTTTTTCCAAGGGATAAGTAGGTGATAAATAGGCTACTGATAATGTCCAGTAGACTCCTGGGAAATAAAAATGATCTCTGATGTGAAAAAAACACATAAAAATGTAGTGCATGGTGTGTGAAACATCTGGCATGTAAGGTCTCGGCTCAAGTATTACAGCCCAAACCAGGTTTGGGCTGTAATACTCAAGCCGCATTTAGTTTTTTTTTTTTTTTTTTTTACCCTAACCTGTATTACACTTCGAGTTACTGACAGATTTGACCACTGGACCATGTGACAAATGATAAAATTTTGAATTAGATTCTTTTGCCTTCACCCATTACCTCCCTCAGATTTTTATCTAGCCAATTTAAGCCGTATGTAGATAACATAGAGTCCTGTAGTATTAGAGCCTTTAAGGAAAAGTCACTTTCACGCTATCTCAGTAGTGTGTAAATCTCCACTATGTGATGCTAATGAGAATTAAGAAAGATATTAAGCCCCTGCAATATGTGATAAAAAGACAATAATGATGCAAGCATATTTATAGTCTTGTAAAGGTGTTAACACATGGGTAGCTAATTAAGCAAGAAAGAGATAAAGTAAAGGTCAGCGTGTGATGCCACTGATGTGGGCAGAATGTAAGCATTGTGAAAAAGGATAGAAAACATCGCTTCATTAGACTGGTATATACAGATGGTTTTACCACCGCTTCTGCAGTTCTCAGAATTCAAACAAAACACCTGAGCCATCAGCAGTTAAAGCTGAGCTGAGCTGTGAATAATATCCTGCTTATCGTAAGCTGATGATTGAAACACAGTTGTCTTAGCTCTCTGTTGGAAAGGAAAGACACAACGACATATGCATGTCCACAGTGCTGGAGATAAATCCTTGCAGAGCGAGCAGACATCATGAAAACAGAAAGCTATACTACTGTGATAATGAACTGACAAGACCTGCTCTGCTACTGCACTGCCATAAACCCCGATGGCAATTTATGAGTGCAGAGTGACCAGAACACCTCCCCCTTCCACAGATAACTACCACAACCTTTCAGATCATGATTTTAGTGTCAACTAGCATGAAAAGGGCTTGTTGAGAACATGTTGTGTGACAGCCAGGAGCACAGAGGTGTGTGGACTACTGTACATATTTGTCCAAGTTAGCATCATCATCTGTTGACTGTGCTGTTAAGGCTTCCTCGCTGGGCCAACCGTGACATTTGAAATGTCTCTGGAACCACTGCCACAGAGAGCATGTGAAATATATGATGTATAAAACGTTGCAATATTGAACATTCAGTTAGATGAACTTATAGCCGGAGGACAGTGATTTCAATTATTCAGGGGAATGTAATTACAGCCCTTACCATCCAGTCCTGTGCAGTTGTGCCGTTTTGCCACAAGCAAAGATCATCCAGGGTCTGTTTTTATTGATATTCTCATTTCTGCCCCGTCAGGGATTTCAGCAATTCTACACCACAGATCTGCTGAATGCAATTAGGCCAGTGTTTCCCAGGAGGAGAAGGCCACATAGTGGGTCTGGATAACAAGGCCATACTGATTTAGTAATATGGTAAATAATACACTGGATGGTTGGAAATCCCAACATGCCAAGCCCTGAAGAAACTCAGGTTTAGAGGATCTGTGGGGTCTAACAAACATGTTGTGAATGTTATTGATCTAGGATTGAAATACAAGGGATCACTGGTATTACAGCCTCTCTAGGCCTCTGTGTTGTGTTTGAGAAAGATTTGTGAAATTAATGTGTTTTCTGAAATCATTTCTTCCCGAATTTTTGTTTCTTAGTATGAAGAAGGATGCCACCCGCCTCTTTTTATGCTAGGAAATATTGTACATCAGTAAGGGCATAGATTGACATTTGAAAATACACATTATTTACTTTCCTGCAGAGAATTAGATGAGAAGATGCGCCTCTCATGTCTGTACAGTAAATATGGAGCTACAACCATCTTGTTCTCTTATCTTAGCATGAAGACTGGAAACGGGGAGAAACATCTAGGCTGGTGCTGTCCAAAGATAATGATAAAATCCACTAAAGCTAAATAATTTACACACACATTTCATTTGTTTAAACCATACAAAAACCGACGTGTAAAAACGACAATTTGGGGTGTTATGAAGGAAGAGGCAGGCTAACTAGTTTCCCTCTGTTTTCAGTTGTTATGCTAAGCTAAGAGGAGTGTCCTGTTGGTGCAGCATATTTACAAAAACCAAAGTGTAAAAATAACACATTGTGCTTTAACAGTGTTGTGTACGAGACTATTTCTTTGCTGGAGATATTGGTGCTGGTATGTGGATTTTCTTCAATTTGGACAAAGCCTCTGTTTACCTCTGCTTCCATGTTTGCCAAGTTAAGGTAACCAGCTGCAGCTGCTGCGGCTAGCTTCATATTTATCATGCAAACATTTGACTGAATTTGATCTTCTCATCTAACCTTTGGCAAGAAAGCCAATAAACATATTTCCCCAAAATACTGAGCCACTTTTATTTTCCAAGTATAGTATTTATAGTGTTATGTGTGCTACTTAACCTCCTAGTACCTGGCGTCCACATATGTGGACCTCACATTTTGGGTTCTCTAGACCACAATACTAACTTTTTCTCAACAAGGGCCTGGTGACCACATATGAGGATATTATACTGCCACTCAGTAATAGAAATGTAAAACTAATGTCCTCATATGTGGACATCATTATTCTCAGGTCCCAATCAGCCTAAATAGCAAAGAGAAATTAAAAATGCACGCCATTCGGGTTCGGGTCTTAGGAGGTTAAAGGCAAAACAGTGGACTCGCAAATCTGAATGCAAAGCACAGACCGACATCATCTTCAACACTGAACCTTTAGTTTTAGCTCTCTCTGATTAGCTGTTGGTAATAAGAGATCAGACTGTGTGGAGATGATTACAGAGGGAGGCTTAAATCTCTAAATTGCCTTTTCCACTTTTGGCTCCCTGTTGTTATTGTTATTTAAAAGTGGCAATTGGATTTGATGCAAAGGAAGGAGGTTAAACAAGGAGTGGTCATTATTTATTATCAGTGGCACATTGAAGTACAGGACATCCTTGCTGTGTTTATATGTTTTTATATTGCTGCACAAGAGTATTTTTCCCCTGTACTCCCACCATTAATACAACTAGAACAGCATTGCATGAAAATGTAATTTTACTTTTATATCATCAGAGAACGCTTTGGTTGTTTCAGGACATCATCAGCATACATGTTATCCTGGTAATTTGGATGATAGACCCTGAGAGCCCCAATACCGTAGCAAGGAAAAGGCCTGTGTTTTAAAGGCAATAAAATCACTCCAATATGCAGCTTATGTCTGCACTCACCTTTCACAAGCCTATGCTACTCTTTCCACTTTGCTTGCAGTGGCAGTGGAGATGAAATACTGGCCCCCAGAAAGCCATTTGGCACCTAATTGAGCAATCCTATTACTTTTCTCTCCCTTTAGACTGTGACTTTCATTGCTTCAAAGCGATGGTTGGAAGCAGGTGTAAATGATTGTGTTACAGCAGGTGTGAGTATGTGTATTTAAGTAACTTTGTTGTGATTGTGTGTGTGTGTGTGTGTGTGTGTGTGTGTGTGTGTGTGTGTGTGTGTGTGTGTGTGTGTGTGTGTGTGTGTGTGTGTGTGAGAGAGAGAGAGAGTGAGTGAATGTAAACTGTCTGTCCATCTGTGTGCTCTCTCATCACCTCTCCTCACCTGAGCTACCTCAAATACTAAACATTGATTGGGCTGAGAGATGGGCCGCGCTCACCAGAAAAGACTCAGTCTTAACTCCTCATGCGGAGGCTCATGGAGGACCAATTCACTGTTTATGACCATGGACATAACTTGTGGACACAGACAGAAAACTAGTTTGAGTTGAATTTTTCTTTTTAATCACAATGCCTTTTCAAGAAAACATTCTGTGTTTGAGGTGAGACCTCACGTCACAGTATTGAAATGGATCTTACAGGAGTTATCAGGTTGTTTGTACAGGCAGTTGTTTAAAATATTCCAAAAATGATGTTGATTTCTCTTTCTTTCATCCTGACTGCTCCAGTTTCATTTAGCTATAGTGGAAAAAACACACATCAACAGTATTAAGAATGTTGACTTTGGACAATTCTGGATCGCACTCAGTGACAACGAATTTTGAATGTTTCCTGCCAAAGTATTTTTTCTAAATGGTTTACACAGGTGATTTAGTGTTGCTCTTTCATAAATTTGGACGGCTTGCATGAAACCAATGTTTAAAAAAGGTGAAAATTGATGCAGCAGAAGCCAAAGCATCCTGCTGTTTATTATGGGTAAAGCTGGATTCTACACTTGGCATAAGATAATTCGATGGCAATTCAATAACATCACAGTGTTAATAAGTAAATGCACTTGTTTTTTCATTGAAAATTATGAGTCTTCAACCACAAACTGAGATAACACATCACACGAGTAATTTTCACAGACTCTCACTAAACTGATTATGTGTAATATATATTGTTGTCATTATCACCTCGTGGCAGTTCTGATATAAAACCTCAGCAGTTAAAAATTTCTTTGTAAACTTGAGGTGAAACAGATTTGAATTGTAATGCATTTATGTTCACAAAGGCACATTTCAAACAAACAGCGTCAGAATTTCTGTGAACTTAGCATGTACATGTTGTGCATCTGGAATCTGCAGAGTTGGAAGAAGTAGAACAAAAACCCAGGTTGACTGCAGAAATACGCAGACAAAATGCAAAAATATGGAGAAATTTGCAGCTCAGATTGCTTAAGTGGTTTTTACAATTTGGGCCGAGCGCATTATCGCTGCCTCAGGTCTCAAACAAACAAGACAATTAGCATAGAGCATCTAACACCTGCTCATTCAGTCATCATCAACTTCTGGACTTTTCTCCTTGCAAAGATGCCGTAGTTTGAGATTCATGTCTGCAAACAGCTTTTCTTTTAAGATACTCTTCACTACCTGTGGAAAAATGTGGCTTTATGCATATGGTGGTTAATAAATTCCTAATACTGTTCCAGTTGAATCAAGTGGATGTAACTTGTGATTTCCTTTGAAGATGTAAATGACAAGTTATTAGTTCAATATTTCTTCTCAGGATTTCCATAATTAGAGACCCTGACCAGAATCTTATTTCAATCTTTGCTGGTCTAAGATATGCGCAGACATTCTCTTGGAGATGATTAAATAATCTTCAATCAGCGTTTAACCAGTGGGGCTGTAATCTGGGAATTGGAAATGGAATCTCTCGGGGAGATGTCTTTCCTTTGTTGGATGATGTACACATCGGCTTTGTGCGTGTGCATACTTGTGTGGATGTATTCCTGACTGGCTACATGTACGTGTCTCATTCCTCTTTTGATCAGTTGTTAGCTTCTCTATTTTCTGGACGTACTGCTAGAGTAGATGAAACATGAGTGTGCTGTGTGCAGTGAGCTGTGGCCATGTGGGTGTGCACTTCAGTTTTACATATGAGCCTTTCAAAGGGAAAACACTACTTCAAAAACAAACATTTAGATCAGATGCAAAACTATTCTAACAGCATGTTGTGCATAAAAAAACAAACTAAGACAAAGCATTAAAAAATGATATCATGTATTATAAAAATTTGGGGGAAAGAATGTAACATTATAATCTGTTGTCAATTGGAACAGGGTACTGTAGAGTCGTGCTCTTTCCAGCCAAGAGACTGTGTCTATGTATTTCTCCTGCAAGCTGGAGACCACATGACTAATGTTGTATTCTCATGCGTGCTCTGGTTTTATCTTTGTCTCCATAGGGGACCATCAGGGCTTTAGATGTGTGGCTACCATACTGCAGCTGGCTGCCCATGCCCGCTTCTCCTTTGTCCTCCATTTTATATAATCAAATAAATCACAGAGAATGGAAAAATTGCCCTGTCTTTTTTGCTTTTGGAATAGCTGGTCATGTCAAGCTCGCAGAACACCTCACTGCATAATTCATCAGGCTTGATTAGCTTTAAATTTCCCAGGTTTATTTATTCTATTTAAATGTGCCATGAAGTTCCAGTAATTGTGGATTGTTCTGAATAGGAATGCAGGTCTTTGCTCATTTGACTGTGTGAATTCAGAACAATCCAGAGCTGCACTGTGGACGACTGCTTTCAGCTTCAATTTGTTTGAACAATATAAATGATTTTGACTCAGCTCATTTCCTTTGCCAGTGGCCGCTAATGTCTTGATCCATCTCAAGATAGCCTAGAACCCCTAATTACTCTCCGTGCTAGTGATGTATTAGCTCTCATTCAGTGATAGAGAAAAGACTGGATTCCTCAATTGAATTGTCACCTCTCCTCTATGTGAAACATTAATGCTGTTGCTACAGCAAAAATATCCCTCAGTCCTTTCTGAACTAACTCACTTCATTAAATCCAACCCTCCTCAGGGGTGATGCCTGTGATTTATCGTTGACACAGTTTTCTGTGAATCTGTAGAAAAGCTGTGGTGAAAAGTTAAGTGTGCCCCTCTGTGCCCCCCACAGTCTTCTTTGTGATTTGACTGCAGGTCAGGGGTGTTGAGGGCCAGCTCTGGTTCCAGGATACCCAGCAGATTTGGGTCTTATCAGTCCTAGCAGCCCTCTTCATGGGCTGCAGAGCCACTGTGGGCCTGGAGCCTCCCACATACTGGGACTGCTGCTCGGCCTGCTGGGTCTGCTCTAAAACTGCACTGTCTGCACGCCCAAGACCAGGAAAAAAACATCCCAGAGGCCACAGCCCCAGTGCCTGGTTATGTAAATACTAACTACTGCAAAGTTTATTTCTGCTCTCAAAATTTCCCTCATCATTATATATTTTATCACACACTTACTCATACACAGAAAAATGAAATTAATTCATAAATGGTACTGCATGCACACACACAAATACACACGCAGCCAACCATCATGGATGAAAGACACCACGGAATAGACCATTAGAGGGAGGAAGGGGAATATGCCCAGTGGTCAAGCCATCACTGGTTATCATGTAGGTGGAAACCCAATTTGCAGTTTGGTCCAGTGACTGAGAGCATTTTGGGGCGTCAATTACTTCAACCACTTGCTCACAGGCTGTAATTGCAGCGGAACAGGGGACAATGTTTATTCATGCAGTCATGCATTGACTGCCTTTCACCTGTGTCCATCACTGCTGAATATTTATCTCTGCACATCCCCCAGCTGCAGCGATCTCCAGATACGTGCAGAAACCTGCACCCCACCCCCTGTTACACTGAATCCACAGATGCAGTCTAACCCAAATTTTCAGCTCTACTTATACTATATCACTGACAATATGATTCCCTACCAGTGACGCTACATGAGTCCTCCAAAACATTGGTAGATCTAAAGATTGTTTTTTTTTTTTTAAAGAACCATAATCAAACAAAGTTTTGTTGAAAAAAAAATTGTGTTTTAATTAATCTTCAATCTGTAGCTGCAGGTAATTATGAATAATCCCTCTTGGAAAGATGAGTGTTTTCTATTAGTGAATGAAGAGGAGCAGGAAAATACACAGTATAAAGAGAGAAGACTGTGCTTTTAACAGATAAACCCGCCTGGAGTTCCCCCGCCCTGTCTGTCTGCATGTGGCCCCATGCTGGGAGTGATAATGGCTGGACATGGCCCTCTCTCTGGCAGTCAGCTGCTCTCTGTCCTGAGCCAGGGAAATGGAGGGGGCCAAGGGACCAAGGCAGGGTGTGTTGCTGTGTGGACAGCGGTCAATGGGCTGGTGTTGACAGCTGAACTGGTCACTGCCCAGAAACAAAACCCAGAGTCGCCATTTATGGTTTCCCTTGTGTAACCTGAACCAGCGCATTGTGAGAGAGAGAGGCAGTGTTAGATGATAAATGTCATGCATTCTGTTAAAATTGCTTTGAATTAATATCTAAGCAATATGGCATACCTTTTGGGTGTACCAATTAACTGTTCTAGCAAACTATGTTCCTCTTTATAGTGTAAATCTAACCCAGCATTACTTCCCAGTGCTGTTTCATGCTACAGTACTTTATTTTGTGAAGTTACAAGCTGCTATATCAGAGCACAGAGTAACATTAGCTGCTCTATCCTGTTCTACGTTATCAAATTGGAGGGAAGTTTAAAACGTTTACCAAACACGCTGGTAAATCGAAATTCCAAAGTAAAACATAATATTAGAAAATATGAACAATAAAATGTAAATCTAACCTAAGTATGTAAGCTGTGTAATCATTGGTCATGTTATAATGAAATATAACTTCTGAAATTTTCCTTATCTTTAATTACTATAATTTTACACTACTATACAATAACAATCTTGTTTCTTTATTTCTATGCCTTAAATCAGTAACTTGTAAGGATAGTGACTATTTGCCTGGGACATTAGCCTCAGACTTCTACCAAAATATTGTGTGTAGCCATCGAGTGCATATTTAAGACTCCATACCATAGAATTCTGATTTTAAAACGAGTGAGCTGGAAACATTAAAAACTCTGATACAGTTTCTTCAACCAACTCATGAAGCTAATGTTATTAGCTAGCTAGCTACAGATGATAGAATCTGTTAGCCCCAGCTATGATTTCCGTCGACAAAACGCGACAGTCGCCAGCTCGAAATGAGGAAACCTGCTTTTGTCGGTGTCTGTCTGAAATCAAGGACCTGTTGTTTTGATAATTACATTATATTATAAATTATATTATAAACATTCGAGTGGTAAACCTGCTCCTGTTATCACTGTAAAAAAGAACGTAAATCTTCACATTTAGCAACAGTAACTAATGTGGGCAGGATTAGTTAAAACTGCAGCAGATCATACATTTTCTTAAACTATGAAGTAAGCATGCAGGGCTATGCCAAACTTCTCCTCCTGTGTCTACCACGTCTCACATCTGTTGCTGGTAATTGGAGGGAGACGTTCTCTAGCCAACTGTTTATTTTACTCCATTTCTTTTTTCCTGTGAGCATGTGATGTGCAATTCCTGGGAGAGGCCAAACTGGTTAAGGATCACTGCCGGGGGACTTGCTTCGCTCAGGTTGCCAGAAAACAGCCGTTTCATCTCTTGCACAGTGAAGCAGCGCGGGTTAGCATGGGAAGCAGATCAAAAGCCGGGCAACAGCTAAGGTGACAGTGACAGAGATTCGCTTATATCAACACTGGCACACAAACCTCTGTTAAGTTGAACTGAGTGAAGAATGGAGAATATCTCCAACACCCAGAAGCAAAACACACAAACACATATAACATAATAAATGATTGTGTGTATGATTTTAGAAAGAAATTAAAAAGGGGGGTATATGGTGAGCATGGGGTGGAAAGTGAGATAGGGCCAAATTTAAGAAGGGATGAGGGAGCTTCCACCAGATGTGAGAGCATTAATTACTCCTAATCAAAGACTGTGCCAGCCTGGTGACAGTGGCAGGCAGGCAGGCAGGCAAGCAGGAGAAACTCAAGGTCATTAGTAGCACACACACTCACAGAGCCATGAATGCCAACACATGCACGTAGTGTCTGGGGCTCTGTCCCATGAGCCTGTGAGAAAGCTTTGTGAAGATACTGTTTCACACCGTGAAATTCACTGCAAATTTAGAGCAAACTTGTCCTGACAAATTCATCATCCTTTCTTATGTCACAGCATTGTAGCTGAAAGTATTCTTCAATGACCACGGATTCTCATTTTCATTAATCTAGTTTCCACAAGCCACAAAATAATGGAGAAAAAAAATGAATAAATGAAATGCTAATTTGTTAACAAGTGAAATAAGTAGTGTATTTAAGTATGTGAGAGTTCTTGTCTCACTCTGTAAATGGTGATATCGGGTCTGCGGAGCCAGTGTTTTTCTGCAGCTCTAAGAGGATTAAAGGTTGTTTGTTACGGTTGGTGTCTGGGCAACGGTGATAAGGCAGAGACGGCGTGTTGCAGGTGTACCAGGCACTGCCAGAAAAGGTGAGATGGCCTCTGGGGCAGAGCAACCAGAAATAGGAGCAAGTGACACATTGTGCCACAGGTTGCATTCTGTTGATAATTCCGAAAAACCAGTTACCATTTTTAGTAGCATATTCACGTTTTTTTGTCTGTATTTTGGCGGGGGTGTTATACAAAATTACACAAAGGAAAGTCTTAACTGAAAACACGGTGGCTGGTGAAATCCGCTAGAAAGCCGACGTGACCCTTTTGGCCACTTGGGAGCAGTAGAAACAAAATGTACACAGAACTGACATATTATAACCTTATAAAGTTATTTTCATATCACACATTGGGAGCAGCATGAGTATTCATTTGGAATCATGTTTTTGTCCACCTAATGAATGTAAGTCCAATATTTTCAGTACTTTAACTCAGTTTTTGGTCTCTACTGACTCTGGAGGGAAATATCTGGCTCTGCCATATCTGTCTGCCATTTGGCACAGGTAGTGTACATTGTTTTTGTTTTTTAAAGCTTTTATGCTGAAAACAGTCACCTGCTGCATCTGGAAATGAGATACAGCAATGAGAATGAATTAAAATAGTAAAGTTGCGAGCCAAAGCAATGAGATAAAAGATACTAAAAAAGCCAGTAGAGCTGTGCTCACTGCAAGTAGCATTTACATTATATACAAATATATTAATAGTAATTTCATCTGTTGTTATTTGCTGCTTTAAAGTGGTGATTTTTTTTACTTGTCAATTCACATTTAAACCGGTCAAATACCATATGGTCTATGATAGCACTTATTGTGGGAAATCTTAGCATGTGCTGCTGGCTCATCGTTTTCTTTGGTATGACACTCAACTGATATAAAATTACATGATATTTAAAATAGTTTCAGTTGAAATGAAGTAGAGACATGCAAATTCACTTTGATTGGTGTCTTACAATAACCAGCTCAGTTGAGCAGAAGCACAAATAGATGAAGAGTGGTGCCGACTGTCATCATTACAGCCTCTCCTTTCACCTGCTCCCTGGGGGCCGCCGTATCATTGGGCTCACTCCAGTGCTAATAGCCCTGTCTAAGAGCTAGCAAGGCACCTTTTGGAGGTAATGCTCCCTGCTGCAATTTAGCTTGCCATTCAAGTGTGCCATGTCCCGAGCGGTGCAGGAAATTACAGCGGAGTGCTGATGTGGGGAATTTCCCCCCCCAAAATATATCTTTTGCAGACAGTCAGAATTATGAATGATGCATGCAGAACAAGTCAATCAGTCTACCATATGTCTGTGTTTGTATGCATCACACGTACACATGCATCCACTGTGGCCCCGAGAGTTTTCTTGCTGAGCACACAACAAATGCCAACTAATCAAAATTCCTACAGCGTCTTACTGCAACCTTTCTCCATGTCTGTCCCTGAAATTTGACATTGTGCTTTACATGTGTGTGAATTTTAAACAGTTCATGGACCTCGTGAATGTACGGTCTATTTTCACCTCTCACTGACCCTGCAGACGGAGCAGGGAGTGCGAATCCCCTCAGCCACCTCAGTTAGGCTTGGCTGAGTAAAGAAGGAGAGCTCTCTTTGACTGCTCAGCCTGTGGATTACTCCTCAATATGGGATTATGCTCCAATGAATGAGTGCAGACACAATACCGGCAGCTCAGCTCTGAACTATACAACAGAGATTTAGCTATAGAGCTGCAATGAAGTATCGGCTGATCTAGTATCAGTTGAGACCTGCACTGCTTGCTGTCATTCACACTTGTCTATTTTGCTTTGATCGCGGTCTCTCAAGATACCTACTTAATGAGAATGCCATGTCGCCAAGATTTATAATCCTGACTGACAGGTTTTTTCATAGTCTCATTCCATGGTGAAATTGAAACGCTTAAAGTATCTGTCAGAATACCAGTGAATAGGAATACTGACCTTAAAAGTGGATGATCTGATTTCAAGATGCTACACTTCTGAGTTGTTTTGACCAGAAGAGTGAATCACTTGCATCAGGGTTTTATGCTGTTTTTTGTTTCACCCACTCTTCACTCTGATTGCCTTGCAGAGGCGGACAAGGGAACTGAGAAATTAAATTCAATGAAGCAATCGATAAACCATCAACATTATCACTATGCCCAGGTTGGGTCATCTATTAGCTGCACTTTAATTTGCGTTAAAGGGTTGATAATACAGATTTCCATTGATCCATAGAAATAAATGACTATACTATAGTACATCTACAGTCTTTTGATAGGATTGAAATGATATAACATCTCCTCACTAGACATAAATGTTCAATCTTTGCCTTAATACATGAAGTAACCATTTTTACTGCAATTCAAGGGCAACATAAATACTTTGGTATACTAACAGGCATAGCTTGATGGTATTAACATTAATTTATGAATTAATGGATGATACACAGATAAACAAGTGGCTTATAGCCACTATATTTATATGATTGTAGCATGTTTCTTTCATCTCTGTTAGTGTTTTGTTTGTAAGAAAATGCTGGGGAATGTTTCTAGAGTCTCTGTTTTGCTAGAAGTCCTTAATTCTCAGTTTCACCAAGTCGGATTCATCAAAGAAATGTGTAGCGACTTGCACTGCTTTCTGCTACAGTGGGTTTTTTTTTTTTATACTAACCACCGGGGAACGAATGCAAAACAGCATTTCACCACATAGTTGCTGCCAACCAGTTGGAATTCACTTGCAAAGTCGCTCAGTAAATCAGTCCAATCATCAATCATCAAAATGTCAACAGGTGCACCTGCCAGCTACTACTTAGTCTTTTGGTTGTAGCCTACATTACTTGTTATTATTATGTACCAAGTCCATATAAAAATTTTGAAAATGTGTGTGAATCTTGCTTTTGTTTTATCACAGTATCATTGGTGCCGTAGATGCTGAAGGTGAAGAGATGTAGCCAAATTCTTCCAGGACTGATGAGCACAGTATATCAACCCTATAAATGTCCTAGTCTGACATCAAACTGGAAAAGGAGGCAAATAAGTAAGTCAGTAAATAATAACAACAACAACACATGGAATGGTAGCAGGAAGTGCAGGTGCAGCAACGGATCAGCCACCACTTGTGGAAAAAATATACAGCAAGACTTGTGTATGAAGGTATTTTGAATTACAGGGCAGATCATCAAGAACAAGTTATAGACAACCAGAAGCCAGTATGCAAACGGTGGCACAGAGCATTTCAAAAATAAAAGGAGGAAACACCTCAAACTTATCTAAGCAGCTCAATTCTGTACACAGAACTCAGGGTGAGTGAGTTTCAGTCATTTACTTTATATTAATAATGTGTCAAAATGTTCATGTCCTGAAATGCTGCTCACAACATTAGCTGGCTACAGTCATTACTGTTTAGTCTGTCAAAATATAACGCTTTTAGGGGCGTCGTGTGGTGTAGTGGTCTAAGCAGGCGCCCCATGTGTAGAGGCTACAGTCCTCGCTGCAGTTGGCCCTGGTTCGAATCGCGCATCGGACTTCGCTGCATGTCATTCCCCCTCTCTCTGCCTCCCCATTTCCTCTCTCTCTCAACTATACTGTCCAATAAAGGCATAAAAAGCCCCAAAAAATATACTTTAAAAAATATAACGCTTTTAAATGAATAATTTCACACCATGGGGCTGTCACCATCTTAGTCAATGCTACTGCTTGCACACTGGAGGTGTGTGCACATGTGCATGCACATGTGTGTGTGTGTTAACATACCGTGAGTACAAAAGCCTCTATTGTTTTCGTTTTTTTGCTGTGATGTTAAATTTGACATTGATAATTGTGGAATTTCATCAGTACTGGTACTAACTACCAAATTTCTGGAATGGTGACATCTCACTGCTAATGTGAGAGGATTCAGTAGTAATAATTGTACTAATGCTGTTGTGTTCTTATCCCAAATAAACCTGTATTCATTTCTAATACGGATATGTGCTACAACCATAAATGAAATAAGAATGATGTTTTACATGTAACAGAAAATGGTTAAAAATAGGTTCCGAACATACTAACATAGCTATAGTCTGACACTGGCATGTCATGATCTTTGTATGGAGCAGGGTGACTTCATTGTATTATATATAGTAGTCTGTGTCATCAACTGTCTTGTGTCCTGCTTCTGTAGATGAGTCTTGGCTTCATGTTCATGATCATGAATTAGAAGGCCTAGTGCCAACCAAATACATTCGGCTTATTGGGATCTAACGGACCCCCCCGTCCCTTTGCGTGGCTGCTATGGCATGCAGCAGTCAGTGCTCTGAATTACACTGCTGTGTGCTCAATTTGTGTTAACTGCCAAAGTCATACAGGAACTTTGCCAAAGAAGGGGGGCTTCTTCTAAAGTCGTCTTAAAGAAGGAGGGAGTAACAGTGAATCATTTTTAAAATATTAGATTGGTGTCTAACGAACATGCATGAAACATGTTTTTCTCAAGGGATAAATGTGTGAAGTCTATGTATTAACAATTCCCTTTTACAAGATGGGCAGCATTTTGAGTATTTATAATTAATTAGTTCTTGAAGTTGAGTTTAGGTGTTTAAGATTTGTTTGTGATGCGAACTCCAACATTTGTTTTTGAATTCCTAAGAAGGAATGAGACATTAACCTCTTTCTGAGATCCCTAATGTCACAAACAGTTAACTGATTTATTTAGAATAATGTGTAACAACATATACAGTGCTGCACTCTGCGTGGTTTATAGCATGAAAACTAAATGCAGTTGTCAGCTCTCAAACCCTGTTTTTTTTTTTTTTTTTTTTTTTTTTTTTTTTTTTTAACCCCTGTGACAGTATTTCACATCACCACTGACAAAATGCTAAAATGTCACACTGTCTGTTGATTGGTGTAAAATTTAATCCAACGAAGTGACAGATATTTGAAAGAGTTGTGCCCAGTACTGTACATTACACTGAAACTAGTTTGACCTACCATATGTATACAGCATACACCATGATTTAGTAGCTTCCTTTATTATGGTATCTGCGTAAACATTTTCCCTGGTGTATTGTAGATTTGCATTTGCAGAATAAGCTTCAATAATGCTAGAGTCTGTAGCTGCATCAGAAAACTGCCTTTTTTATCTGATCACAATTCAAGGTCACTACTACACAGGTAGCGCATAATGTTTTCCATTAATAAAGAAACTTAATGTTGTTACATTAAATTCCTCATACAGCACAGGAACTGCACATATGTTAAACATCTAGTGCTTCTGATCACAGCTCATTTTACAGTGGGGTTACACCAGATAGCTACTAAGTACAATAAGCATCAAGCTCATTTACACAACTTCAAAACTCTTATTTAAATGCACGTTGTCTCTTATTGCTGACAGGCTAACAAGCACTAGTCACCAATTCACCAGGGATTCACCTCAAATTTAAATATCAGAGCTATAACAGTTTGCAGATTTGACATCTTCACTACGAGGCCTGGACCTGTGAAATGTTATGTAGCTGCAGAAGATGTTGGTCGGTCAGTTACTACAGTGCATTTTTCTATTAATTTCTCTGCATATTATGCTAAATATACTTGAAAATGTGACTGCTTGAAGTTGTTGTAAGGCTCCTTTGATGGAACGTGACTAACTGATTTCCCAGCGTGCAGTCTTTGTGCTGAGATAGGCTAAACACATCCCTGACCTCTCTTTGTACTGAATGAGATGAAACTGATATCGATCCTCCTATCTAACTCTGAGTAAGACAACAAACAAGTGTATTACACAAAATGTCAGAGTTTTCCTTTAAAGTGGAATGCTGACTATCATACCTGTTTCAGACAGATGCAGCGAACAGATTAGCTGTCAGGTTGATGTAGATCATATGATTTGGCTCCTTGAGCATGGCCTTTAGGCAATTAGACCACATGCGTGCACTGTCTGTGCGATGCATCCACATTATATGAATGCAGCAACTCTATTTAGCAGATAAAGCTATACACAGTTTGGTATAATTCAGTGGTTTAGCGGTGATGTGGATGGACTGACAGTTGCAGACTGGTGTAACTGCTGCTGATCAGGATTTAATCTGAGGCAGTCAGGTATGAGTGGGTCATACATGGTTCGAACACTTGTTCACCATCCCACATCAAACACGGGCCTTGTGGTTGAAAGCGGTCTCAGCGTACATCTCGAGACAAAAACTACCTTCAGAGAGCTTCCTTCCTTTTTTTTTCTCCTTCCTTTGATGTCTCTATCTCCCGCTTGCTCTAGCTGTCTTCATCTCGCATCCAAAATTAGTTCTCCGCACAGTTTATGAGCCACCCTCCCCATGCTCCTTCATCCCTCAAACCACTTCAGCAGATTTCAAAACCGTTTTGCATCCGGAGTTTATCACTCATGAGATGCCCTTTAAGAAGAAAGGAGAAAAGAAAAGACCCTTCATTAATTGTGTGTATAAAGAGTAATGAAGAGGTGCACAGTTATCCTTCGAAGGCGGCTCAGGCCCTCCCTTTTTGTCATATAAAGGATCCGTTTCGAAAGCAAAAAGCAAGAGGGGCTTTGTGGTGCAAATGATATCATTTGTAAGAAAACTAGCCAGCTTGCTTTTTTGACGCTTAATGTATCTCTTAGTCCAGTACACCCAAACGCAAGACCAGCCGAGAGCCATAGAGTGCAAAGCCTGCTTTTTCAAGGAGTATTCGTTTTCTGCATCTCTTCATTAGTTTTGCACCATAACTCTTTTCAACATTTACTGCATTTTGGATATCTTCTTCCTTTTCTTGCTCCACATTAATTCGTCTAGCATCATCACGTATGAATGTGTCTAATTCCTCATTATCACATAATTGATACGTAATTTAGATGAAGTCATGGGACGCTAATTGCCTGTCATTCTGTTTGCTTAACACTCCTCTGATTTGAATCAACCGAGGCAGAGAAAGCTCATGAAAATGTCGCATAATGAGGTAAAATATCACCTATAGCACATAACAGGAGCATGTTAGGAAGCATTTCACACCGACCCCAACCTTTATTCAAGCCTGCACTCTTGACACATTCTTGAATACCATGAAGAGACAGGCTCACAACTTCGTGTGTTCAAGTTTTTTTTTTTTGTTTCTTTTTTTGTGCTTATGCAGCAGCAGTTTAAAGTAACATTTGGTTTGTTATCACATAAGAGATTGCAATCTAAACTCAACAAACCACTAATAAACTAAAAGCCAGTAAGCCTGAGGGTTTAGCAGCAACATCCTCTTAAAGCCAAACATGCTTTTTTTTTCAAGAGCAGCCTTAATGTGATTCTGATACTGTATCTAACATCAGTTGGAAAAGCCTGCAGAGGAACAAATTAATCTGCAGGCTTTCACTTCCAAACTGGAATCTTTTCATTAATACATCTGTCCCGGCATATTATTATGCAGACTGTTATTGCTATTGATATATTTCTAATCGTTTTGGGTCCTGTGTCCTCCTGTGCCTTGTGTTGTTTTTTCATATATGTGCCCCTGGTCTCCCTAGACAGAGGTATAGATACTGAGTGAATTATCCTGGTGAAATAAAGTGAAATTGAATTGTATTGGAACCAAATTGAATATATGGCAGCTGCATCTATGAGCAGAGAATTTTAAAATAACAGATTCCCCATTTGCTGTCTCTCTGTCCATTTAATATCCACGCACCGGATTCAAAAATGGTATTCATATCTCTGGAATTGAATCTCAGGTATCTCAGAAAACTTCATGTGACATCTGGTTCTCTCTCTCCATATTTTTGAGCAAAGATGTAGGCGGACAGCATACCCAATCAATTTGTACACCATTGCTGCAAACACAGGAGGCAGATTGTTGTTTGGCATTCCTTCCTTCTGACAGTCGCAGGAAATCTGCCTCTGAACCCCAGTGAGTCATTACAGCTTACGTGCCCTGTACAATAATGACACATGTATACTGTACACAAGCATCTGTAGCTGAGCCTCACTTTAGCACAGATAGAGGAAGCAGACTTTAACCTCATAATCCAGTTCTAGATATTAATGAGTGGAGGATGACTTCATCTGTCATTCCCCATTTTGTGTGTGTCAGCCTCCATCCATAAAACAATCAGTCAGGTGGACTTGTAGGGCAGTTGGTTTTGCCCACAGAGTGGCTGTGCTTTTTAATGGCTGCTCATTATTCATTCCCTCGGATTAACACATAATTCCCTGCGCTGACACACTACCCCATTTATTTTAGATTAATACTGAAAATGCTACAGGTCAGGATAATGTGTGGACTCATACTGCGAGTGAAGCACCGTGCAGAGGGAAGCTTTACTCACAAGACAGCTGTCTCCACCCAGTGGCCACTCAGGAAACTGAAAGGAAGCCCGGTGCAAAGATGCACTGGAAATAGTTTGACAGTAAGGATGATGTGTTTTCATATTGTTGCATAATATTACTCATCTTAGCCTCAAATGTCATCTCTTATTTTCTCTTCCTCTCTCCTTCTCTATATCTCCCTGTGTTTTCCTTCCCTTGATGTCCCTAAGTCCTCTCCCTTAAACCCACTCGGGTGCGCCTAATGAACAGCATTCATCAAAGTCCCGTCCCTTTGATCAGAGCAGATCCACTGTGCCATGTCTTGCTCCCCACTGTACTGCAGCTGTGAACACTCTCTGTAAGCAACCACGCTCATAAGTCTTTATGTTCAAACAAAACAAGGGTTCAACTATACACAAGTCAGTGGAAGACTGGCCTCTGCTTATAATGATGCTTCTTCAGTGCCGTGCTTGTTACTGGGTGATGGACTGCATCACGATACCGTTGGCTGTGTCAGAAGTGAGGCAATATGCGTCAAGGTCTTAAAACAAATAGCCACAGAGAATAGCAGGGGTATATTCTTACACATTTGTGAGCTTACTGTACTGTAGTTTTTTTTGCCATGGATGAACACTTAATGAGGCCTGCAGTGTCAAAGAGCCACCCACAGCTAGCCCAACCGGCTGTGGAGCCATTACGCTCCATCTTGTTGTCCACCGAGCAAATGAGACTAGAGGAGAACGGAAAGAGGAGTGTGACAAATTGTCAAGCGGTCCAGGGGCTGAGGACAGGTTCAGGGGGAGGGGGAGGGGGAGAGAGGAGTGTCTGTTTGGCAGAATAAATCTATTAACTAGTTTAACAGTTACCCTTCATTGCACACTAACCCCCACTCCGACCACCACCACCTCCACCGAATCTGACTCCACTCCAGCATATACGATCTGCATCCACCATTAGCATTCATCAAGCTGTACAGAGGAAGTGACGGGGTCTGCAGCTGGAGGCGGTGTCATGTCTGGCAGAGAGAGCTATCACTTGTCCAGCAGATCCCACTAATGAGGGCGAAGATACATTACAGCAAATTAAGTGTTGATGAGGCCTACCCAACAAGTGGGAACCACTTTAGATTAGAGATGTGCTGGTTTTCCAGTTTTGATGATATATATAATGTAAACAATTTCCATCAATACCCGTGATTACAGGGTTAGGGTTAGACACCAGGCAGGTAACACCTATTCTCACACTCCATAAAGTTTTATAGGGGCCTTGGATCATAAACTCTGTGTGAAAGAACCAAATAATCCTGTACACTAAAAAATTCAACTCATTCTACCAAACATGAGTAGAGGTTATCTTTAGTGAGTGAGCAGGAGTATTTTTTTTGTTCTATTGACACCCAACATAAATCACAACGTATGAAAACAGGGATGGGTGCATAGAATCTAAGAGACAGACGCTGAGCTGATTTCCAGTCAACTGTTATGAACTCTGAACAACCTGCTTATTTTTCATGGTAATTTGAGTTTAATTGATGTTAGTTCTTTCACATGTTGTGACGTATCTTAGTACTAATAGCAGTATATAAGTTTAATGATCATCACTATACCATTTACTGTTTTTGGCCACAACAATTGTAGCATGACACTCTGATACCGTCACTTCCCCTCTTGAGGTACAGCGGGAAAGTTGTGTACAGCAGCCGGTGAACAGTCTGGAAATAAAATGCACAGCACTTAGCACATCTCATACATGTACATGGATGTCTGTGTGTGTGTGTGTGTGTTCTTGAAGGACAGGGGCATCTAGATCTATTTAATGACTCCATGTTCTTGTAAACCAGTATCCAAAGGGTAAAAGCATAAATTTTCGCTTTTTTATTAGATTCCATCCTAACCACATTGAAGCTGACAGTATATATCCAACAGGAACCTCCGGCTAGTCCCGCGAACAGCCCTGCCTTGTACTGCGATAGGACAAGCCATTAAAATCATAAATAGAAAAGGTTCTAATGAAATATCAATTAGGCCATAAGAGAAGGCCAACGCTACCTTTATGAGGACAGAGCTCATTAAGAGGAAGTACTGGCAAAGCCGTGAGATCATTTCGTAATTCTCCACTGATAATCCAATTAGTCCACAATGGATTTCTCCTGGTTGAGGAATCTTTGTTATTGGAGTAAAGTTTCACTGCACAGGGGATGTATAAATCTCAGAGGCTCTTAAAGATCAATTATGATGTGTTAATGGAGACTGTAATCATAATTATTACTTAATCATCATAGATTTTTAGGGAGTAATATCAGCCAGTCTGGTCATGTGTATTATTCTTATGGACTTCAGTTTGTCTGAAACTGATTTCAGGATCTTGTTACAGTCTTGTTGCTCATATTAGTCCATGTTTATTCTTTCATGGGAGATGATTTTAATAGTGTTGACTCTGGGAATAATCATGCCTGCAGTTTTTGATATTTCAGCACTCGGTGTGGCAGACAATAAGAAAACATCTATTTTTAATCAGGCGTGTTTTCTCCCCTCGCTCACTGACCTTCAGCCCGTGAAAATTCAACTCAATAATTCAGTATGCTCTGCATTTTCTCCCCTTCGGTACGCACAAACACACACACACACACACACACACACACACACACACACACACACACACACACACACACACACATACAGTATGAACAGACATACACACACACACACACACACACACACATACACACACACAGGCTCACGGCTATATGATATATGGATTGTGATTGTTGCTTGTGGGGAATGTGTTTTCCTACTGACAGCTGACTTGTGTCTTCCCCCTCATTTTGTTTTAGATTACATGTAGTTTCCTTTCCATGATTTTCTCCTCCTTATCTTCCTCCGCTGTGGGGCTGGCTACCAGTGGCTATAAGCAAATCAATTTCTCTCATTTTCCAATGCAGGGATCAGAGAGTTGATCAAACTGACTTGAATATAGATACACGTTTTGCATTTATGTTTTGTCTTTATAACAACATCAGGCAAATTTGTATTTTTTAATACTATGAACCCAGGCCATTATATCATATACCTCACTTTATAATTCACTGATTCATCATTTTCACCTGAATTTGATGCGCTGCACACCAGCAATGTTTTCATTAATTATACATGCAGTGGGGTCGATCCATCTTTGTATTGCACAGTCCGTGGCCATGTCTGTTTCCTGTTTAATTTCACACCTGACCGTCCCAGACCTGAACACAAGTGCAGCAGTCTACCTCCACTTTCTGTTAATCTATCACAGACAGCACTGTAATCCACCGTCATTTCATTCCAGGCAGACGGTGAGATCTCACACTGTCAATCCAATCTGATTCACCCATGTTCTGCTGTAACAGTAGCCATTACTGCAACTGCTGAGACAATGTGTCTGAGGTTCAGTCTGAAAATAGAAGACAATGTTGTACGGGTTGATGGTGCTTCTCTTTTGTTCTTTCCCTGTGTTGACATACAGAATTCTCTGTACTGTTCAATAATAAAGTCAAATACTGCAGTAATGTGCAATATTTATGAGCACTGACTGTAGATGTGCAGCCTTTCACTGGAAAAAGTATTTTCTGATTTTTTATTTTTTTTCAATACATGACACCCTCAAACAAAAGATCTTATTCACCGTCGTTTTCTGTAACCTTGTTTCAAAACTTTTGAATAAGGACTTCACCTCACTGTCGCAACAAACATCCCTGTGTTAGAGGGGGGTGAAACAGTGACATACTGTATATATTACTGTCACTATTAGACAAAGTACATTGTGGTAGCTGCTGAATGGAAATGAAGGTCGTCTCTTTTGAGTTTCCCCGGAAAACTTTTGATTAAGTTAGTTCCTCTTAGGTGAAAAGCAGCTGACTGCTTCATTTGGTGTGCACACTGATCGAATGTCTTACTAATGCACCTTTACCATTGCATGCCAAATTATTACATTTACATTCACTTTTTTACATTATATTTCTGTAGAAAAAGAAAACGTCTTGGGAATGCAAAGTACTGTTGGTAAAAGCTAGAAAATGAAAATGACGATCTTAGTGCCGAATAGCTGCATGCCGGAACAGATTATCTGAATAGTCATATTCATAAAGACGTACACAAGCACATTCACATGCCTGCCACCACTCACCTGGAGCAAATTCCGGTGTTTTGAATTGGTATCAGGAGGAAAACTTTGTTGCATAATTGATGGTGTGGGATGAGCTTCCTGTTTGTGTGGAGGAGATAACAGTTCATCAGGAGACAGAAACCAGGTGGTAAATGTACCTTATGGTTGTTCAAAGACGCTATATCAGCAAACACTTCTGACTGGCACTTTAACAGTCACACCATCAGAAGTTTACTCTGTTTTCCGTGTGTCTTTGAAACTGGATTCAAACTTTAGTCAGCTATTCCCACTGTACCCAAAAAATAAAAAATCTAAGAAGGGATCTTGAACCCTCTCAGTTCATAAGACTTGAATACCTGCCTCCAGTGGTGTAACAGGCTTTTTAAAAGGTCCATGAATATAGATTGCAGCTTAGGTGAAATTTACAATCCAGGTCTTGATTCTGAAACTTAAAGGTTACTGCTCATGTAAAGCATGTCATGCTTACCTATGTGCTGTACATTACTTTAAAGAGGATGTGTCCATTGTTAAAGGTGAAAATTAGCAGCTTCTTTCTCAAACATTAGCTTCTTATCCATGGCTTATTTTAATTTTAACACACAGCAGCCTGTATGTGTTGCATTAATCAGGTTCCTGGTTGATGTACTGAGCCAAGTCTCTCCTTCAATGTATATTTCCAGCTCAACCCGTGACATTTAGAGAGTCATCGAGGCCCATATAGCCAAGGATATAACCTGCTCCCTTCTGCAACTTCCCCACAGAGTTCCATAAAGTCTCCAGGGACAGACAGTGAAACACCAGCAGACATTTGGGGATCTGAGAGGAAACGTGATTGTTCATGCTCCACAGAGATTGACTAGAAATGCTTTCAGCCTGCTGTGATGGTGACACCTCTTGATGGTGTGTAAAAGGGCCTGTCACACCTATTTCCACCCTCATCTGGACTCGATCAATACCAATTTAGGTTTTATCAATAATTCACTATTGGCTTATGATTGCTTCTCATTCGGGCCAGTGCTGACAAAAGGAAAGTGTTTAGGTGGAGTTAGATTTCTGTAGGTTTCAGTCAGCAGTCGCTCAGACCACATACACGTACACAGACAAACATTTCAGACCAGCATCTAGCTTTTTGATATTTGGTGTAACATTTTTATTCCACAATTACAAAGAAAACATCTAAAAACCACACAAGAGAGATAACAGTAACATATATCAATTTAGACAAACATTTGGTACTTTAGTTTCCACATAAATAGAGTAGTAGTTATAATAAGTCATAAAGAATAAACAGCTACACTGTCTCCCCTAAGTAGCCTAGCTTAGCTTTTGACTCTTTCACAATTCACAGTTTAGTGTCATTAAGTTAAATCACATATTTAAATACATTACATTGTGAAATATTAATTATATTGATTTCAATGTAATTATTAACAAATGCTAGATGGGAAGCTGGATGCTACTCTGTTTTCCCTTCATACTGTATTCCTTGGAGATTTTTCCAGCAGGGTGTCGTTGTTGGGCCATTTCTATGTCAAAAAATTATTTATTTATTCATGTTTGTAAAAATAATCTTTCCATCAGGACATCATCTTATCCATCTGTCAAGCTACACAATTTTCCCATTCAGCTTAAAAACTTAAAACCCTTTTTTCCCCCAAATTCAGATGCAGTAAAGAGACGTTGTTTACAAAAGACAAATATTTGAATTATTTCATTTACATTTGGGATGAAGTACAAAGTGCAGCAATACCAGTAACTGGGTCTTAGACCAGTGAGAAATTAACTCAGAAGAAATAATTGCGAGGGTGATGACATTGCTGATCTTCCTTCATGAGGTTAGCCAGTCAGACAATGTGAAACCCCTCCGTCATCATTATTTTAAGGTTCACTGCAATACACACCTACAGTAAGCGAGCTGAAATGATGGAGACAATGTTATCTGAAATTGAACTCAGGTTCGGTGCATGAGAGTTCCCACTATCATCAGGTGGAGATGGGATTGACCCTGAGAGATAAATGGAGCTGTGTAATTATGTGTCTTTATCAGGTCCAGGCAGCCCTGGTGCTAGAAAATGTCATCTGGGCTATGTCCTTGTCATCTCTGGCATGCGGGCCAGGAAGCGTGGTGCCAGCCTGGGCCCATGGCACTGCGACAGGAAAGGTGCCTTTTAGTGTAGTTATTCTTTTCACAGTGTCAAACCACTGACACGAGATGGCACAATTTAATGTCACTGGAGGTTAAACAGGCTCCCTCCACATCACTAAACCACATAAGAGCAGCTCTTTATGGCACATTCTACTACATATTTTTTCCCATAAAAACAATTTTACACGTTACATTTTACGTGCAGGAAATATGATATTATATATTAAATATAATATAACGATTTTTAAATCAGTTGCAGTTTTTATGCCACTGTCAGTGAGCTCACTGAATGGAAACATAAACATCTCACTGTTATACCCGTGCTTCTTAATATAGCCTCAGTCTGCCCAAACTGGTATTGCAGCTGATTTAACCCATTACCACTTGTTTCTTTTGCACAGACACACACACACACACACACACACACACGCAGCCATCATGTTCGATGCACGTGATGTGAGCTGACAGTAAACACATGTTCGCAGGAATATTCAGGCCAATGAGGCGCTCTGGTTGTCTTCAGGGCAGTAAAACAGTGGCAACAGGATGCTTCTTCTACGCTGTTAGAAAAAAAAAAAAAAAAAAAAATCCTCAACATCCCTGACGCACACGTATACACACACACACACACACACTTAAAGATAAAATCAATAAAATATAAGAACAGCAAATGTTCCTGACGAGAACCTGCAGTAAGGCCTAGTTTGTCTGAGTATTTCCAGTAGATTTTAGTTATAAGATCTAATTCACACTACTGTATACTGTGCATTGCATTGTAGTGCATCACACTTGTTTTTCTTCACCTCTAATCTGTTTTGCTACAGGTATTTTTTGTCTCCATCCTTCCTATTATTTGGCCTTATCTGGACCTGAGTAAAGATGACAGGCTATTCTTCCTGCTGCTGGAGCCATTTAAACAATGAAGTATGAGTCGAGCTTCAAAAATACACTCGTGTGTGATGATAGTGTGTAAAGATGAAAACCATTTGAAGTGCAGGGAGAAAACAAAGACCTTTTTAGACCACGCTTGTTTTCCATCCGATGCCTCAAACCACATGGGTTTTATCTTCTGCAAAGGAGCACTTCTCAAATTACCAATAAATTTGGAAAAAACATAACCATTCTCTTGGATAGATTAGTTGTGTAATAACCCCTGCTTCATCCCTGAGTATCAGCTGAGTGCGAAGACACCATTGAGATCAACATAAGCATGATTAGGCCATGAGCAGCTAGTCTTTTTCATAACTCGTTTGAGGGCCTCATTCCGCTCCAGCTTGTCTTTGAGATAATGTCCTATTTAATTAGAAATTGGAGATATCACATTGTTTTTTAATGAGAGGAGCACTTTACCAGAGCATATGAGGCATCAGAGAATCATACACAAGAAGGATAATGGCTGTAATACGAGGGCTTCAGGGATTCAGACGAGATGCATTTTCACTCAACTGCTCTTTATTCCCTATTCTCTATTCTCAAAATGCTTCCCTCCAATATACCTCAACATGGAGAGAAGGAGCACTTAGGTGTGATTCTGTAAAGTGCACATGTTAAAGTCCCAGATTCACTTATTACCAGACCTATTTTAGGGTCTTTCCAATTTCTCCTTTTGTCTTAACTATACACACATGTGCACAACTGATAATGCTGCGTCTCACCCTTGTATAATCTCTTTTGTTCTGTGATTTCTGTCCAGGGCACATCAGCAGGGTGGGAATGACATGCAAATGTATTTGTTTGCTTGGGGAGAACATGGGAAGAGAGCATTGAGCCATGAAAGCTGGTGCTGCAGGTTTTCAGCAGGCCACTAATTCCTCTGCCAGCTTGGTGATACGCTCAGGGGCTTTGACCTTTTACCGTGTCACTGTCGTCGAGTGAAGGGATGCAGAAATATAAGCTTTAGTCCAGAGGCCAATGAAAGTGCCAAAAATCCCCCAACTATTTTCATTTCTTACGAGTCCAGCCCCTGGTGAGATCACTGAGACAGACCCTTAAGGAGGTGAAGTTATATTGGAATTTAAAGGTTGGTAAATGCACCTCTGACTGCCGATGTATCTCAGTTAACAAGGCCAGTTAATGACTTGTCAGCTGGCAAAGGTTAATGTATGATGTATCAGTGGATCAAAGGGTAATTTATAATAGATATACCTTCTTAGGGGAATGCAGCACATTTAGACTTTATTCAATTAGCAGCACCAACCAAGTGGAAACAATTCCAAGAGGTTAGTATTTTTAAGGCAGAAGCCTGAATTTTAACAATAGGCTTATGTGTGACACCACAGGGCATCATTCACAGTAACAAATCTTAGGATAATTAAAAGTTTACTCTCTTCATTGTTCTTCACTACTCATCTTTCCTTATGTGGTGCAACAGCTGCATGCATCATAGCTGTCTTTCCAACTCATCTGGAAAAAGTGTCCTTGATTTTTAAATATGTTTTAAAATGTGATAGGATGTGATACGGTCGAATAACGTCTGTAATTGTTTGTTACATTTTATAAGTGTGAGCGAAGAGGCAAAATGTTAAGAGTATTGTTACAGAGAATTGTCAAATTATGCTGTCATACAAAATGATTTATATATCCGCTTTGTCATTGTGGTCGTGCAACTTGACCTGGAGGTTTGCATAAGGGTTTTGCAAACCATTGCACCATTAAAGGGATAATTTGATATTGTGGAAAATGCACTTACTCACGTTCTTGCCAAGAGTTAGTTGACAAGGTCAATGCAGCTCTCATATCCATTAAATATGGGGGCGTCAAAAAGTATTGCGAAAAAAAAAAGGAGATGCACCTTACCATGATCTGGAGTGCCACAGCAAAGGGTCTGAATACTTTCATGCTAACAGAAAAAACACTAAAAACACGTCTTCACTTTGTCATTATGGTTTATTGTATGTAAATTGATGGGCTAAAATGAAAATTTTATCCATTTAGAATTAAATCTGCAACACAGTAAAGTGTCCAAAAAGTGAAGCAGTCTGGATACTTTCTGATGCCACTGTATAAGGGTTCAACCAGCAGCCAATTAGCACAGTTAGCCTGGCTCTGTTTAAAAGTAACTAAATCTGCCAACCAGCACATCCAGAGCTCACTAATTCACACTTTATATGTAAGTGCAGTCATTTTTACACTCCAGTCTAAGTACAAATTCAACAAACTATATATATTGTGTTAATTAGTTAGCTTTAGGCAGATTTTGTTATCTTTTTTTCCACCTGTTTCTGGTCTTTATGCTAAGCTACGCTAACCAGCTGCTGGCTGTAGCCTAAAACTGAACATAAACAACTTACTGGCAAGAAGGTGATGGGCATTTTTCCAAAAATGTTCAAGTATTCCTTTTAAATCTAGCCAATTCACTCTGAAAATATTATTTCCCTTTAACAACACACGATGTGAAATCTTTTTTTACCACTGATGTAAACTTTTTTCAGTTTAGCTAAAATCTCCAAATTCACAGAACGAAATGATAGTGTCCTCAACTGTATTTTTGTATTTTCCTCATGGTGCCAAATAAGAAGTAGGTGCACAGAATTAAAGCTGTAGAGATGAGAGCCAGAAACAATACGATATTCCAAAGGTTAGGAGCTTCCTCACACATGATTTGTACTTGGAGGTGTGAGATATTGATGGTGTCAACATAATGATAAGAATTCTGTCAGCATGTCAGAATGCTTGCTGCTAATAGGAACTGTGCTATCATCACCGTAGCACCCCACAGGCTCTAAAACGTCAATGACAGCATTGTGACTTGAATAAGAAATGTCCTTGTGAGGAGCGTGGCTTGAGCCATCAAACTGTGATCACTTGCAGTCACAGGCGGAGGATAGATAAACCAGGGCAGCAACCCCTGACAAGGTGCTGACAGATACCCTGCCTTGCTCCACACCACATTCCTGTGATTTGTCACCTCACTGACGCCATTGTGTCACCATTTCATGAGGGAATAAAATATGACTGATAAATGTCCTAGACAAAGAAACAAGAAATAATAATACAGGACAATTACTGAAAACAGATCAATAGTGAATACAGAGGAGCATCACGCTGTGCATCTTGAATGTTCTGTAAGGACCGCAGCTTTCTTCTTTCAAAAATCAGAACAGTACAAAGATGTGTAGTGTCCAGGTTTTCACCTTGTTTTTGATGATATTCGGGATATGGTGTTTGCATGGAACATGAAAAACCTGGGTTTCTGATCGTGTGCTGGTGTGTCTTGATGTCTCACCATCTCAGCCACTATGCTTCAGAAACCTGGATATGATGTTTACAAACATGCCACAGTATCCTGGTTTATCAGAGTAATCCAGGTACTAGTGTATCCTGGTCTTACTAAAGTGTCTAACACTATTAGCTGTGGACTGAACATGGATTGAGACATAACCAGGATACTAGTGTGCACGTAAAAGCATTCTTTGATTTTCAGCCTTAAAATCATAATTTTCTTTGAACAGGTTTGTTAGCCAGTGCGCTGAGCTAATTCCACTTCTTTCCAGTGACACTTGTCTATTAAGGTTGTACTTGTTTAAGGAAAAAAATAAATCTAAATGGCATACAGAGTGTATATCACTTCAACGGAAACTCATACTGGACTCTCGACAAATGAATTTGCATTCGAAACAAGGGATCGTTAAAAGATTTATGGACTCAACGACAGAATATACAGTTTCAAGACATAGTTTGAGTTTAGGAAATTCACTTATTTGCTTTCTTTCTGAGAGTTAGATGTTCAACACCAGTCTTATGTCAAATATTAAGCTACAGCTGGGAGCCAGTTAGCTTATCGTAGCATGAAGACTGGAAGCATCCTCCGGTACAAAAACCTTACTGAGGGTTATTTGCCTAACTATTTTTTTGACAAGATATAAGGTGTTCATTACTGAGGCGATCATAGCGGTGATGATAGGCGAATATTGTTTCCCTCAGACAGAGCTAGGCTAGCTGTTTTCAGTCTTTATGCTAAGCTAAGATCACCGGCTGCTGGCTGTAGTTTCATACTTAAGCATGAGAGTAGTATCGATCTTCTCATCGGACTCTTTTTGCAAAAAAGTTGACCTACTGTATCTCTTTAAGGTTTTGTCTTCTCGGTGTCTTATTTTAACTTGAATGCTGACTTAAGTAGCCTGAGCACTGGCCATTGTCTGTTCTGGTTCTGCCTCCCCTCAGTAAAGTCCTTCTCCACTGGCTGACACTGCTGGCTCTGTTAAGATTAGATTTGAATTTATGAAGATTGCCTCACCTGGCGCACTGCTGTAATCTATGCTGCCGTAGTAATTCACGTTTAGGCCCTCATTTCCAATGCGGTCAAGAAGAGCCATATTTCACCATGACAATGTAATCACAGGTCCACATTAAAAAGTCATTATTGTTTAAAATCGCGGGCCTGACTGAGAAAACACTGACTATACCGTGGCTGTCTTTCCCATTCACACAGATGTTTACCCAAGAACAGAGGGCAGCGTGATTTAAACACACGCTTACAACCTTATTGATCACATGGGGGTTTGAACACACACACACCCAGAGAGTAATATCATTGTCCGTTGGATCTGCTTGTGCTTTTTGTGCTGATTAGTAGGTAATCTCAGTAACAAGCCTTGATCCCTGCAGATTAGCAGAGGGATAAGTACACAACATGTTTGTTTCAATAGCTCAGACAAGCTATAATCCATCTTCGCTCTATTGCCCAGTGGTCTTAGATGTGACGTTTTTCATGTGTTTTCCTCTATTTAGCTGTAATAAACCCCTGCTTTGCTTAATGCTAGAGGTCAGGCTGTGTGGTTTATAAAGTAATGGATCTGATTAGGTGTTTTATAGCCTGAAAACAAAAACAGGCTGCTTATTAAAACAAGTCTTTAGAGGAATTTATTATAAGATCTTTGCAGCATTTTGAGACACTCGCTTATTAATGGCCCTTGTTTTCCAGTTAGTAACTCTGACCAGATTTTTCCTGTAACCCCTGAATCTCATTTCATAACATTTTGAAGTTTGGAGCTTTTCATCTTGATTTCACTGCATGACAGAAGCAAGAGGGAGTCATTTCTTCACTATAAGCCTGGATAAGTCCTCGGGCATAGTGTTTTACAGTTGACTGCTCGGTGCACGAGACTAGCTTTGATCCCGACCCTGGAGGTCTCTGTCCCTGACTCTCTTTCAGCAACAAGGTAAAATTAAAGAACAAAGAAACGGTAGGCTCATCTTACATGCTCTCGATATCATCTTTCATGTTTTGAAATTATGCCTTGGGGGTGGTATCTTATAGAAATTCTGTTTTTATGCATGTGAAAGGAACTTTTGCACATTTTTCCTGAACTGGTACCTAAGCAATATAGATCAAATCATTTCTTTTTGCACATAAAATGCATTGTCGTACCTCACACTTACCTCATCAGGATGCGTTCACTGGTGAACCATTATTGACCTCCCTCTCCGCCCAGACTTTAATCAGCATGATTTCATTAGGGATCAATAATGTTTTTTCATGTCTCACACTTTTCACTATTTTCTTTTTTTTTCCACAAATCAATAAGGTGCATGATGTGTTGTTCTGCTACCACCTCCCCATCGCCACACCAATACAAGACTTCAGCTCCATTCAGCCTTTACTTGTTCCTGTCAAGATGTCAAGTGAAACAGTGTCACCTTCTCTTTTGAAAAGGTTTTCTTCTATACACAATACTGCGCATAGGTCAAGGACCTTAGGATTGCATGAGGACCATTTGCACTTAATCCACAGTCTTGAACACCAGCATTAAGGTTAATGAAAAAACTCCTGTATGAAGTCATCTTTCGTGGAGCCTTGATCAATTTAAATCGATTTAAACATAAAACCATGTCTTCAGTATTACAGATGTATTATTTCAGCAATAAAAGGGCAATGTGGTTTCTATGAAATGCATATCCACCCCCAGATCAGTGGGGATTGCAGAGCCTTTGTTAGTGCTGAAGCTTTGTTTTCTCCTAGATTTATGGTCTTTGCGGGGAGTTGGCAGGAGCTTGTGTGATTACTGCTTACACACTGATTTATACCTCACTTTTAATTATCTGAGGGGGTCTGCAGCTTGCTGGTGCCAATACATCCCTTATTTTGGGACCAAGAGGGGGAAGAGGAGCCCTCTCTGGTTTCCACCCCACCCATTCTCTCCGTGTCTGTGGTGCGGGACTTAAACAGGGATCCACTGTGCTTCTGGCAGCATCCCAGTCCTCCCTAGAGCAGAGCAGACGGATGTCTCTGACATTCATACCCAGTGTGGGATCTGAAAGGAGGCTTTATGGAAATATGAAGCTGCTGTCCACTGGACATGTAACTCTTACTAACACTCCCCAACGGCCTATAAATTATATGGTTCTGAGAGTCACACAAATCACTTCCCTGAGCCCATCTTCTACAGTTACTCTCTACTTTTTTTAAATTTTTATTTTTATGGAGTCCTCTACTGTGAAATTACAATAGGCACGTCTCATTTCATCAACAAGCTATTGATTTTCCCAACTCGTTTAGTATTCAGTATTCATATTAAGTGTGTAAGATTTAAAAAATCAATTAATACTCTTACACTGCTCTTAATTCCAAGAGTTAATTGGATAAGAATGCAACAAGTAATTAGTTTAGTCATTTCAAAGAGCATTCCCATGATGAAATGCTTAAGTGTAATACAGCCTTAAAACAATATATTGTTTATTATAGTGGAGAGACTCTAGGGTCCTTAAATCTTTGGTAACAAGATACGCATTATGAAATTAGATTAAGAAAATCCATAAACTCATACTGGTCAAAGATCACAGAATGAAATCCGCATGGAAAATACTAAGCATGCAAAATACTAAGTATTGTACTTTGCACTTGTTTAATCAAATTAAATCCTCCTTAACGCAGCGATTAAAGCTGAATATTTAATACAGGATGTATATCCTGGGTTAAAATTGCTCAAATACATGGTAATTTGCTCTCTAATTACTGTCTCTCCTCTCCATAAATTTGTAGAGGAATTACAAAACTGCCATGTGCAACAAGCAAACATACCTGGCATCTGTCAGAAAACCAAGAACATCTTACTAACTCAAATCCTTATTTTGGCTGATATTCACACTGAATACTAAACAGTAAACGCCACATCATGAAAACTGATTTTCTATCATGTTTGAAGTAACATATCTGATAATCATAATTGAACAGCCTCAATGCTGCTCACAGAGGGATTTCAGGAGGGTTCATTTCAAGCAGGACTGTTTTGTCTTTCCTAATTATTTTTAATGTCTGTCATTAAGCCGTCCCTTGGGAGAGGGATCCAGTCCTCTGTCTCTTTGAACCTCATATCAGCAGCCTACGGACTCCCCATTAATCCTCCTATTGTCCCATAGAGCTGCTATGTGTCTCCCCCTCCAATCAACAATACAAGACTATCAACAGTGAGAGAGCATAATGAGCTGGACTTACAAAATACAGCAAACAATGTAATCGGCACTTATCATTGCTCTATATGCCATTATCCATGATTTAAATCTCTGTGGATATGCAAGACCACTTGATATGCTTTCATAATATCACAAAGTGACTTCATCTGATTTAAGTGCAGTTTCACTCACAAAAGAAAAAAAACGAAAAGTTAGTGAACTTGGAGTGAAAAACTGAGGTCAGGAATATATGATACAAGAAAAGTAGTTGAGTTCCATTGGCTATAATGGAATCATCACAATCTGTCATGCAGATTTTGTCGTTTAAGAAAAAAGACTTTCAGACTCAGTATTAAATCAGTGGATTTGTAAAGCTAAATCATTTTAGTATTTGTTACATTTTAAGTAACTTTTCAATACTGAGTGCTGCTGTCTGGGGACAGCGGCTTGGGGATATGCAGAAGACAGCAGACGCAGTACGTCGTGGATCTCACATCGTCACGCACATCATTCTCATTTCCATGTGGATGGTCTCTCTCCAGCCCATTTCTTTCTTTCCTTATTTTTTTTTTTTGTCATTTGCCCTGTCTGTCTCCTCGCCTCAATCCACTTCAATCCTATTCGAAATGTTATAGCTGAAAATCAATGATAGGCATACCACCTGATTAGATCAGAGTCCGGGGCTCTGTTGTGTGAGCAGGTGTGGCATGTGAGGGCCTCCTCTGCAGCTCCTCCACATGGGGGTTTGTAATGAGATTAGTGGAGCCTGCAGGACCTCACACAAGAGATGTGGAGATCTGATTAGCAAGAAGGACACTGTAACTTTGGAGGACCGTGGCTGTGAAAACCACCACATTGACACTTTGCTTCTGTTCCAACCTAAGCAGAAATCTTGTAACTCTGGCCTGGCGTCCCTGTGCCTCACTGTCCACACCCACTAAGTGAGGCTAGGTGTGTCTGTAGAGGTGTGTGGTGAAGATAGTGGGCATGGGGCGGATCGGTGGTGTCACGTTGATGGATTAGTCTGCTCATTGCTAGCTCAAGTGATTAGGTCAACGGCCCAAGAGACACCAAGACGTCTGCTGTGAAATGCTGATGCTAGAGTTACTTACCGATTAGAAGTCACTACATCACTGCCAGGCAGCGCTGCACATGCTCGCTGAGCTGCAGTGAATAATATAATGCTCCCCCTCAGAGAGACGGGCAACAGACTTCAGAGAAGCAGGGCGGTTTATATGGTCAAATCTGGCCTCTCTGAGGAGGGTCTCACTCTGACATCGCCTCAGTGTTCAAATCCCATACACACACACATACGCACCTCCTTCCTTTCTCTCTCTGTAAGTGCGAGAGAGCACTGTGGCAACAAAGGCTCACTCACACATTACTCTGCTCAGCTCTCGCAGTGCCATCCTCTTCCACAATAATACTATTCCTCTCTTCCCAGCAGCCCACTTTCATTTGTTCAGTGGTGAATTCTCTGGCTGTTAAACTGAAGGATTGACTGCTTTGCTTGTCAAGCTTTTATCTTTTGCCCTGATTCATTTTCATTTCCACTATGAAAGGGAGGACGGAGTGGCATCCAGCACCATTATTTTGTCTGTGACAAGCCAATCTCACAGCAGAATCCAAAGACATATCATCTCGCGTGAGTCATCCCATTGTTTCTCAAAGACATTGCAACATTAAAGTACTAAGAGAGATGATTGCACTAGAATTTTATGGACTATTACAGTGAGAACGATGGATCAGGTGACCACAGAGTAATGACATCCATCGAGCCCACACCACTAGGTTTAACAATAAATAAATGTGATTACAGAGGGAAAAACTGTTTATTTCTGTCTTATTACTGCACCGCAAATTACACCATATTGTTTTCCATAATAACCTCATTTTCTATAAAAGCTCTATTTCGTGAGTTAAGTAGCTTGTCTCCTTCATTTTAAAGGACAGTCATTTTCAGATGACCGTTTTCTGCTTTTGCTGTTTCCAGCATGTTCTTAATGAAAGAACCACTATGATTTCCAGAGATGTCCAATTGCCTTATTAGACTCTTTGTCATCAGCACAATCTGTAGTTTATGACCAGTAGAGCCTTGCAGTTCATTGCTCCCATTGGTGCATATGAAGGCTGCAACCTTCACAATACAAATGTGGCTTTTTCTATTTCCATAGCATGAAACTAACTATGAATTGAACTATAGATCAGATTTTATTATTCTGGACATGATTGTGTGAGGGGGTTTTGTATCCCTGCATATTCAACACTCAGACCTACCATTCCCATATTGATGTGTTCGTACATGTTAACTACACGGTCACTGACATTAACTCTCCTGTACAGAAAACAAAAGGATGTGAATGAGGGGAACTCCTGCTGTTGGAAAAAAAACCTCAGCCAACAGGAAGAGCCACCACCGCCGCAGAATCATAAAGATAAGAAGACAGGTGTTTTCTCTGCTCTCCAGCCATGTGCCACTGTGTTGGCTTTTGTCTGAACACACACACACTTATTTGGATGGATGCCTTTTATGGCACACGTCACAGAGATATACACTTCTATTTCACGTGATTGCTGTTGCCTGCTGGGCAGTTAACATGCTATTGTCACCGTTACATTGGTGGAACTAATGGATCTGATCGTATGTTTGCCAAGCCCCATACATTTGAATGCAATGCTGTTATGTATAGGTGTATGTAGCTTTGCTGTAGAGTGCCACGTGTTATATTTTCTAAATAATTTATGATGTCTGCCGTAATGAAAAAATTATATCAGTTTTCCGATATATTCTGAAATCAGATTGAGTTAGTGTTGTACAAATTAACAAATGTCTGTTGTTGCATTTGAGGAAAGCACAGTGTGGATTTGAAGGACTGACACCCTCCATGTTTTAAAGAAGACTCGTCTGCCCTCTTCAGGCCTGGAAAATAATTTGAGAATTTAAAAATGCCAGTCTAATGTAAATGATCAAATTCAGCACTATGTTCTCTAAATGTCAGAAAATCCAATTAACCCAACAGGTGTAGCAGGTGCAGCAGTGGGTGTATCACAGTAGGTGTACCTTTTTCCCCCTTGTCTTATTTTTTCCTCCCTCAGAGACCCTGAAGGAGAATATCTAACTGAACTCACCAGGTAACTTATTTGCAATTAGATTTGTTTTATTTGCCCCATTTCTTCCCACCAGTATCTGTAGCTGCTGCTGGAGCCAATTACTCCCTCAGTAAAAAAAAAAAAAAAAAAAAAAAGAAGAAGTACAAAACACAGATCTGGTGTGTGTGTGAGAGACAGCATCTACAATTTGTGACAATTCCCAACCAGGGGAGGGATTCTCTGGGGAACTCCCAGGAAATTACACCTTGCTCTCATATCGTTCCGTCTTCCCAGAGCCTGTTGAGCTGCCCACTTCCTCGCCAACTCCCCCCGCTGCAACTGACACACTTACTCTACCACTATATGGCACCAAAATGTTACAGCAGCCCACTTTTTGAAAAGCCATTTCATTTTTCACTCTTGTCTGGGACTCACAGTAATGGGCTCCTCTCACTCCACAAGGTTCCATCAGTAACACACATTCAGAGCGATACTCGCTGGCCTTCTGCGACCTCAGACAGCGGATGCAATTATGACAGGCCTAATGCCCTACTGCACTGGCAGACTGCTTTTAGCTAGGCAGAGCGCCACACTGTGCTGCATACACACTGTGAGGTTTACCCTTTTCAATCCCTTCAGGATTGAATTTAAATGATGACATCATTGCAAATCAGAAGGCAAAAATTTAATAATGGTTGAATTAGATATACAGCCTCACACAGAGAAACCAAACACCTCCATAATTTCTTACAAACAGAACAGAATAAAACAAAACTGAAAATGTCTTTTTCTTTTGTTGACAGGCCTCCACACACAACTGGAGGAGGTTATTGACAGAATTCATTCAGGATTATGCACAGTCTTTAGACTACGCCCAAGAAAGGTTTGACAGCAAACTGTGTGATCGTCTACAGAGATTTCTACATACATTACAGTTGGATGGTATCAAGGGGATCGAAGCTAAGGATCAGGAATTGAGTCCTAATGTTGTCCACTGAGGGTTAGATGCAGGTTCTGCTGAGGTTTCCTTCCTGTGGGGTCCGTTCTCTTCTGACAGGAAGGTAATCAGGCAAGAAGCACGCTAAACCCCTGTATATTGGCAAGTAAGCATGAAGTGACTTGAAAGATAAATGTTTGGCTTTAGTGAACCACATGCTGCCTGAGAGATGATTCCCCCTGCGATACTCCAGCAACACGAGACAAGGAATAAATCACAAGAAATTGTGCACAAGATGTTTCAATCCTAAGAAACCGTGTGTAAAAAGGTAGAAATATGTAAGATCAGCTTTTTAAACCTTGTAAAAACTCTTGTGATAAACCCTTGACATCATGATAGCGGTGTCACTCTGTGTATAGAAATGTCTGTTGGTTAGTTGATCAGCCAGCTTATCCACCGCTCTGGTCTAAAGTTTGATATTAATCAAGTTTACACTAGTAAATACTGTCTCCAGGAAATAGCCATATCCTCATTTTCTTATAGTATAACACTGACAAAGGCTTCCACCTTCTCCTGCCTTTTTAGCTTTTGTTACCAAGTTAAATGTCAACCATATAAGTGAAAGCATTACAACCCTAAATAGTGTTAAAAACAGTACTTTTATCATCTCCAGGTAGCATCAACACAGTATTATCACACTAAGTTAAGAAAAAACACCTCTTGATTTCATAATTCATCAGCGTTATGTAACCTGCAGCTTAATATTATGAAGGATATTGTTTTACTTCTGATACCGGTGTTGTGTCAGACCCTTTGTTCCATTGATATGCATTTTCCCTTAACCTAACCCGAAGCTCCGTCTGAAGGGGGAACAAACTTCGACACAACACCAGCATGTCATGTGAGTATGCTCCGACTCTTGTGGCCTGTAAGATGTGCAACAGTCAGTATTCAAAACACTTGAGATACATGAAACCTTCAAAGGCCCACACCTGGTATGTACTGATGGAAAATAACACTTGAACATCCCAGCACTGAATGAATCCTCATGACTTTTGTGATCCACTGACTTTGCATCTAATTCCACCAGCAGGTTAAGTTTTCACTTACCCTGTGAAGTCAACATCCACTAGATGAACTGGGACACTTTTGTGGACGACCTTTTTGTACAGACATTCGTTGTTTGCAGAAAATGTGTTATAATAACTTTGATGATCCTCTAACCTTCCCCTTGGTGCCATCATCAGCCTCATCTGGTTGTGTTAATAATGATCGAGCTAATAATCCAATGATAGCATGCTAAACTAAGTTGGAGAACATGATAAACATTATACTTGCTAATTATCAGCATGTTAGCATGTTAATGCTAATCTTACCCCTAACCCTATCTGCCTCAAGGCACCACTTTGACTAACTAAAGCCTCACAAAGCATGTCTGTAACTTGATTTGGTGTTTAATTATGAATTTGTAATAGGTATAAAAGACCATCATTTCTTATGTCCTGGGTTTGAATGTTTCACTCAGCATCACAGTAACATTACAACATGTTACAACCTGCAAACAACAACAGCACAATTGAACCTGAGAGGAGATTTCCTGGAGAGTCCTGTTTCCAACGAGGAGATTGTTGTGACTGAATATACAATGTCAACCTACAGCTGTGACTTTTCGAGGATATGGCCAATTCAAAGTAATTTAGTTGGGAAATAGCAGGAAAGGGAAGTATGGGTCAGATTGTCGGAACATAATACTTCATACCAAATCACAATAACAATGACGGTAATGCTTACATTGTTATGAGTTCATGCTTTTCTGTACTGTAAACAATACCATACATTGTAGGTCTAGACTGGTCTTTTGTTGGTTTTGTCTGTTTGCTTCCTGGGTGTAATCCTCCCTTCATGATATGGCAGTGAAGCATTGAAATTATACCAGAAAGCAGCATGCGGTTGGGATACATCCTCCAGTAATAAAACCAATATTGCAAGATAATTATCATGGATTTTTACAATATGCTCACTGCATTTCTCCTGGAGGGGAAACTGTCAAGCGTTTGCTGATGAATTTTGCCTTTTATTAGCTCACAGTAAAACACTGCCTACTATTTTAGATGTAATGCAATACCCTAGCTTTATAGTCAAGGGGACCTGCAATAAAAAAAAATAAATGCATCAGCGGTTGCATACTAATGTAATGTGCAACAGAATGCATATTATACAGTATGTAGTCATGTAGTTTGATGCTAGATGCTTTGTTTTATAGTTGAGATATAACTAGTGTCCAGATGGGTCCGCGGTGTATGTGCTGACCTGCTCAGCTGCGGCATTAAAACATTACATGCTTTGTAAAAGATACACTTGTTATTCCCGAAACAACAGCTGACAGTTGCTGATAAATAGTGAAATAGTGAAATTATATTTTGTCAATTTGTACTGTCACTCATAAAACAAATGAATACAATTTTAGATCCAATTACATTTTTTCTTGTGTAAATAGTTACACTCACAACTAAAGATATCAGTCCCTTCAAATAAGCCACCCATTAAAACAATATGTCACAGAACTCGTATTCTTGTTCCTGAATTTTTGCACAGTCTTTTAAAATACTGAGGTATCGTGTTTTCGAGTGTCTCCTGAACTTATAAAATATATATAACTGTTTTAACTGGAGAGACTGGCATGTTTGTTTTATTATTACATGACAGGAAAGTGACAGGGATGATGGGAGCGAAGGAGGGATTGACATGTTAAGGTTCCTGAGCTGCATTAAAACCGAATTACTGCTATGCATCACAGCCAACTGATTGAAAAGACTAGCTTACTTGTTATCATGAAGAATGTCCCCAAAAATACACATTAAACCGACTGCAGGGCAGTTGTGGCTATTTATTTGAACCTTTATAGCAGACACAAATCCACTACCAGCTGTTTACAGCCCGTCACGTGTTTGGCTTCAGTTGAATTTACGGCAGGGAAGGTAATTCTGCAGTTTTAGTACATTTTACCTCAGTATTGTATAACAGAAGAGCAGCAGTTCTTCCTAACACTCACCGGAGCAGCAGTTAGTTTCTCTGACTGCCTCTTCGCTGCCTGTCAGAATGAGCCATGGCTGAGCAGGTGGGATTGTCCCACCATGGAGATGTATGCATCAGGAAGTAGTAAATCCCCCACCGCCTTCCATTTGTTTACGCCTCCTGTTTCCCGCCAAACAAACTAGTAGATTTCCCATGAGGCCCCCACACAGCGTCCTCAGTGGACATGCTTTACGGGTGACAGCCAGATGAAAACAGTTAAAACACCATTCTTAAAGAAGGGAGTTTGTGTGGACGGATGGAGCGTGACTTAGATTCAACTCAATTACTTGCACAAAACGAAAGGATGTGCTATAAATCGGCATGCCGATCATGCCCGTCATTCTTTTGAATAAAAGCCGTGATTCATTTCGTAGACAAGTAATTATACTCAGGTTTTATTTTAATCCATCTCCTGATTCATGCATCAAAACGTGCAACACTGGTGGTGAAGAAGTGGGAGCTACCATGGGGTGTGCTAGAAACCAGTATCACAGTGCTGGTACAACATTAACAGGATGTGTATAGTCCCATGGTGCATGTTTAGTTTTGCTTCCTGAAAAGACATGTAATGTGGATCAGCTGGATATTTTTTTTTTTTTACAGAATGTATATATATGGGTCAAATGCATTTTTGCATTTAGTGTGGCAGACTATTTATTGTCTTCTTTTCTTTCCTTTTGATCATATTTCAGATTTTTTTTTTAGAATTTTATTTTATTTGTATAGAACATTTTCTTTGATGTCAAGCTCCTTGTACACAGTATGCACATTCAGAGATTTCTAGCTCTTTCTCGCTTAAATTAAAATCCAAATTATGTCGAAGCTGCCATCCCAGCTGGATTCAGTTAATTAGGTGCACTGAAATGTCAGCACAAACGTCTCATTCTGCTATTTTACATTGATTTGAGATGGTTTAACTGGAGCTAAATGTAGTCTAAACCTCGTTCGAGTGTGTGTGAGTGTGCACCTAATATTTGAGTTTTATGTCTCTGTGCCAGAATGTTTTATTAACGTGGTGCCTCACAGACAAGTTGACGTATTTCCCTACTGAAGGACGTGACCCTGGTTGTTTATTTCCCATGATGAAATTGTCCAGAGGTTGATGACTCCGTAAATAAACAGTTCAGTAGCTCTTGGCTTCTGGTGACCAATGTAATTATTATTGTGTAATCATCACAGGGCAGATGTTGCTGTCTACTTCTAGGGATGCTACAGCTTTTCTATTGTAACGATTCAAAGAGGGTTAAAAAACACCACCTCCATCCATTCAGCGACCAAAGGGACATTGTCTGTCTGTTGCAGGGTGTAGTTTCCACTGGGGATGAGTCCCTTTCACTTCTAATGATCCTAAAAACTATAACAAGCGCCTCTGCTCCCTTGCATGCATCTTAAATTGGATTTTAATTTAGAGGTGACAATGTGTAATTATAATTTATGAAGATGCTACAGTTGGACAGCAATCAAATCTACATCAGCAAAGAACACACTTCCTGTTACATGAATGTATTTTTTGTGACTAAAACCATATTTCAACCATAGCCTCTTTGCAGGCTTTATTTAATTTGTTTGATTTGATTTATGTTTTATGTAAATGTATGTATGATGTAAATAAAACCTTATCTCAGTCTATAAGGTCTGTAAATTTCAAGGTTACAAATTTTGGCAACTTTTTATTTAGGTCATTATAATAATCATATCATTGACTCAAGAGCTTCACTCTCTCAACAAAAATTCAAAAATCTCTTGCCATGAGAGGAGCACATCATCGGGACCTCACAAATCCAATTACACTCAGTAAGCAGACCTGGTCATACAGAATTTAATGTAATTCACCGACAATTAATGGACATCATGTGGCTAGAGCTGTCTGTTAACACTAGCACAGCTGAAATCTGGGCTGTAACACAGAAACAGGAAGTCTGGTTGCAATAGCTTTCATTAGTGATTTTCTTCTTTTTCCTCTATAGATTTAGAAAATCAATTTTTACAATGACCTCATCACACCATTATCATTATCTGAAAATGTCATGAGTACATCAAATGTAGGGTTCAAGAGTGCAGCATATACGATTACTAAATTCCTAGAGTGTACATCATTACTAGTATCTTACTGTACCGCCGTCACAATGTACCGTCTTAATTAAGCACTTTGTGTTCTGTGAGTCACCATGAGATGTAGTTTTCTACCTCAGCCTACCTTACCGCTTTGTCAGCACAATTTACTGCCTGTAGATCCACTGTATGGACAATCTATAAAGTCCGCCCTCCTCACGCCCACACAGCTGTTAGAAACTATGTTGCAGAGGGAGAAATTAAAGGACCAAGCAAACAGGGATCTATAAACATATTATGTCCTGTTGTTAATGGAAATGTCATCAACAGAAATCTCACAGCTCTACAGAGCGATGAGCCAATTTCCCTGACTCTCTCAAAACCACTCGCATGTAAAACGGCTGGAAATTCCCAAGATTAAGTATGTACAGTAGCACCAGTTCGCCACCAAAAACAAAACGACCAGATTTTCCAACCAATTAAATTTAAAAGCCTCTTATCCCGGTTTTGAAAGGACCAAAATAAAAAGAGAGAAGAAGTGGAGAGCTTTTCTTGGAGGATAAATAATGACACATAAACATTTACTGCGTGTGGCCAGTCCCTGCTGGCCATTGGCCCTCTCTGCCCTTCCATAATAACCCACCCCTCCTCATGGAGTTATCATAAAGTGAAGTGTGAGTCTCTGAAGCCTATATCAGTGGTTGATTGACCGTGACACTGACCATAGCTCCACCCGAGGCAGCACACCTCTCAGTCATGGTCGTGTCTGTGGATCACTGAATGTGAGAACGCCCCACCTTTCATTTCATCACTGGCATTGCTTTAAACGCTAGTCATGTTTGTGCCTGTTTTTGTGATATGAGTTCAGGCAGGAGGAACAGATCAAATTAAGGATTCCTGAGTGTTACATTAAAAAGCATGAGTTGTTATCAGAGTGCTGTTTTGCCTGATGTTGTTGGTCGACTAGACACTACTACCCTGATCAACAGTGTAATATTACAAATTACCATTTTACCAGTATGTAATAAAAGTGAAGATAACATGGTTTCTGCAAAGATCCTGAGCTCTCATGACAAAGACAAAAGAATATGCAAATAAGTACACAAATTGCGACACACCCAGAGGTAACAGCCGTGCTAGTAGCTCTGTGGGGCCAGTCAGCCACAGCTGTGCTTTGAGCTAAATGCTGCATCTGCATGCTAACATGCTGATGTTTAGCAGCTTACTTCAGTGTGTTAGAATGCTAACATTGCACTGCACACAGAGTACAGCTGAGGCTTCTTAGAATATCACTGGTTTTATATATATTTGGTCATAAAGCAAAGCATTAGATGAAATTCAGTTTTCACCTGCTGATGTCCCATGAAATGTTTAGGCTGTAACATTTCATCCCTCAGGGGGGCATTTCACTAAAAAGCATAAATGTCAACCTCCAGGTGTCATTAAGGGAAAGGTCGGGATCACCTGCATCCCCAAAACCTTGTGGGGATCATGAATGTTTATACAAAATTTCATGGGAATCCATCCAATACTGGTTTAGATACTTAAGCCTGGACCAAACTGGTGAATCCAAAACCAAACCAATATTGCTATAGTCTGCGAGCATAGTTCAAAATTAAAGAAATTGACTGTGTGTATGCGTGCGTGCATTTCAGACTCGGCTTTAGACCCTTCTGTCACTCCGGGACACAGTGCTCTGCTGACTGAAGCTGTCTGTTCGTCCTTGGCTCACACTGCAGAAATCACTGGGTTTTAGTGTTGTTTTAAAAGCCTCCCAGATCTCATCATTATTTTTCCAGTCAGTGACCCTGAAGGGAAGAAACAATCCAAACGCAGCCGCTCCACACCTGCACGATCACACAGGAAATGATGAAATGAAGAGCAGCATCAAGGCATGGAAGGCTGCAGGTGTCTTGTTAACACTTGAGCTTTATTGACAGGTGGCATGCAGTCTATTTTGAATTTCTCTCACACATTAACCCAGTGACCTGTTTCACAACCATAAAGACTCTCGACTACACTGATATCAGTTGGCATGGCAACCTCATGTGAGTTGATACTGTGGGCCCAAGACATTAACATCCTAAAATTTAACCCTGAGTAGACTGTTCATCATCCGGCATCAGACAATAAATTGTGCAAGACACAATTGCCTCCAAGACTGATCAGCTGAGTGCATTTTAGCTTGTATTGTCATAATCTATAAAAGAAATAACAATTGAAAGACAGTTTAGATATTTTTGAAATTAGACTATATTTTAGACTTTTCTAACACGGCATAAGTTGTTAGATATAACTTTGCCGTTTGCCGTCGTCTAGTTTAAGCCATTTTTGGATTCACAATGTCTTTACTCCAGAATCCTCACTGTTATAGGTTATGCCTCCTCTGCCTCTCTGCTTCTCTGTCCTTAATGTTGTCTACCTCCATCTCCATCTCTGTTGCATTGTTGCTGTTACTATTGTTGTTATTATTATTAAATATAAAAGTATCAAGGCAATGAGCCTGGAAATAACTTAGCGTATGGGTAATATATAAGCCAGCTATACAGTTAATTTCACTCACCAGGCACGTGTTCTGTCCCATAGTTACCAAGCGGTGGGGTTAAGGTTGGTTTATTTCTTAACCCCGCTGATTTTTTGAGTGTATGTATTCTTTATAGTTTTATAATACAATTTACCTGGGATCTTTTAATATCTTTTATTTCTCCTTGGTTTTTTCATGATCTCCCTCCCTCTTGAGGAGAAATAGCAAACAAAAGAAGCCCAGGTGTTTTTTGTAATGAACCTATGCGCAGTAGGACCACGCAGTGAAAATTGGTGTGTGCATAGGGTTGTGTTAGTGAGGTCTAGCAGATATCCTGTGACTGTAAGCATTATGATATCCCAGTTAGGATGAGTAGCCAGCCATGAGTGTGTCACTGTTCCTATCTTAGAGTCTGACATGATGTCTCGTAAGCATTTAAAAGGGCTGAGACAAAAGCAGAAAAAGAAGCTTGTTCATAAACGCAATAGATCCGGGAGTGTCAATGAATGTGTGGGAGTAGGTGACGATCTCAAATAGCCTGCAGTTACATCTGAGTGGGTGTCATAAGTGACTTACAGTATGTCATTATCAGATCAATTTAACAGTATGAAGTAAATTCCGTCTTCGGATACTTGATGTTGTCTCTTAGCTAACTGCCCACGTAACGTAAGCTAACCAACCCTGACTCTCTTTTTGCCGACAGATGGCCCTGTACTCTGAGTGAATGAGGACGGCCACGAGACATGTGGGCCTATAAGGATTTATAGCATCAATCACTTCTCTCAGGTGATTACATTTTTACCTGATTTACTCAGATTTATTTACTCGTTCACTCAGGCAGATCTTTGTGGCATCTTGACAGGCTGTTGCAAAACCATTCATGAATAAAGATGTAGTATTTCTGCCTTATATAAGCATCAATCAGCACAAATACTGCAATGTTCAATTTCTGTTACAGAGAGTTGATGCCTTTAATTTTGTGGAGAGTCATACTATTTTTTTTATGTTAAACTATCTAATTTATATATCTATTTATTAATCTTTCCCTCATGCTTGTGGCTGTGTCACACTAAAAGCAAAACCTCATTACACAGTGAAACCCACTTGAATGACTTGTATATCCTGTACATGGGATCTGTTTCACAATGACAACACGAACTGCTGCACTCAGCTTTGCAAAGGTTTATTGACTCAGACTGTTTAACATCCATGGATTGTCCATGAGGGGGTGCCAGAGTGGAGTAAAAGATAATAAGTTAAGCGGAGATGCTGTATAAGGCATTCCCCCAATCAACCATTCTTAATGATTTTAATACACTTTGACAGTGATGAATCATTATAAACCCAGTTAAGTGGCAGTTTTCATGAAGGACTTTTAAATGAAGCTCTAGCTAGTGTTAGTCATGTTGAGTGTGTAGTGAATACGACATTGTGACCATTATTTCACAATAAAACAGTAATGAGGACTGATGTAATAACACCTTCACAGCTTGAACTGCATAAAATCTATGGGGATTGATACTGTAAGAGTTTTCTGCTCAATACTGAAGGACAGCGTTTATTTCAAAGCTCTGCTGGGATGAGAACTGACCAAAAACAAAATCATAAAGCATGTTAGATGATGTATAGATGTGTCATCATCTTAGCAGGGAGATTTGCATCACTGTGTTTACCTGGACAGTGTTCAGTAAAAGTCACTGGGTCAGATAATTGAGTAAAAAGAGACAGATGGTGGCAGCATTTACTGCTGATTACATGGAGGTCATAAACTGCCTCTCAGTAGCTGGGGGTGTGAGGTCCAAGCGTATTAAACTGCCAGAGCCTGAATCTTTGAGGGATGCAGCTGCACCAGCAGGAGAGTGGAGGGGTTTAAACTGTGGGCCAAGACTACAGGCTCCAACATCCAGAATGCAGACATACAGTATGGATGGCTTAACAATGGCACCAGGTTTCCTGGGTGCAGCAGCACATATGTTTTTTTTTTTTCACAAACTTCTACATGAGTATACGTTGACGCAGTCTTGCAGGATCACTATGTTGCTGTATATCAAATAGAATACTTGATTTCTTTCTTCACATCATTGGAGCTGGCGCACTGTAGCGAGGGACATAGCAGCTGTCACTCACACAGAGGAGAATATTCCATACCAAAGGCCTCTGGGCTACAGTAAAACTGCATAGAGTGGCTGTATGTGCACAATGCAGAAAATATAAATAGTATATGCTGATGTAGGGCCATGCGCAGTGTCGTGAAATGACACGAGGACACAAGAGAAGCAATGTTCCTCTGCAAACCTGCTGGACAATGCAAAATGCATGATTCTAACAAATGGTTTATTAAATCATCTAAGATTTATGACCTTATGGTAAGTCAAGAGGAGGACACCCAAATATCCACACAGTCAGACTTTCTGTAAACTGGAGTTGTTGAGCGTTTCAGAATAATGGTGAAGGCCATGTTTGATTTTAATCAGAAAGTTACAGGAAAACTACAGTTTCTGTAACATTCAGACGTTTTGTAGTTGCTTCATATCTAGTTATGTACTTATTTAATGATGGTTTACAGTGATATTTGCATCGGCTCAAAATGTACTCATGGCAGAACACTGTAAATATATATTACACAAAACATTCACACTAATTGAATATATCGAGGTTTACTGCACTGCAATAACCAGCGGATGTTAGATTTATGTCTGCGAAAGGTAATGCTTCGTTCTACTTTGCATTCTGTTGCAGGGCCTGCCCACCATTCATTTACATTAGTCTGGTGTATTGGCTTCCCTGGAAACAGTTGCCGCGGACAGTGTTTACTGATCATACTGATGTATTTGTCTACCAACTTCACAGGACAGGCAATCAATATTCCAATTACAGGTAGATTTCCATTCTTGCGATGTAGAATTGTGAACATCAGTCAATATCTTTGTCAAAATGATTGCCAGTATATGCACAAAGAGGTGTTTGGAGGAGGGTATGAGCAAATGATCTACAGCCTTGTGGTGCCAGCAAGTCAAATAAGTCAATCCTCCAGACTAAACTTTTATATCATAATGTTAGAAAACCAGACAGCCGTTGCCAAGATGCAAATCTTCACTACTGCTGATTTCTAAAATGTCTGATATACAAGGCTGCAGCTACTGGTGCAAAGGCTTTTTTCACAGCAGACATTTTCACTTGTCATAGTAGGAAAAGCAAAGATTTTACTAATAACATTAATAATGGCTCAGATGTATTCCAGTGCTCCAGTAAGCCATGACAGTGGGGCAATCAGCCAGCCTGAACAATACCAGGACCAGGAAAATGAAGCAGCTAAATGGAATTCATACTTGGTTAATTTTATTATTTACACTTCTGTTTTCCTACTGGAACATGTGAAAATGTCCTCTGTGAAAAGGCTTTTTTTTTTTTTTGCAGGGGCTTTCCATGAGAAATAAAGAACAGAATGACTGAAATTCAAAGTGTCCTTTAGTGCAAGGCCTAGCAGCAATCTTCAAAGTAGTTTCACTAACTCTGATCAGAAAAATGATCAAATGATTAAAGTATTAAAGTTACAGTAGCAATAGCATGTGGCGTGGGCTACAGAAGGTTGACAGCCACAGTGTGAGGTGTATTCTAACATGTATTTATTCTATGTTCTGTATCAGCCTCGATATATTAGTGTTTCCCATTGTTTTTACATAGTTTTACTTGCATACCAAGCAAGCTTTCAGTTTTAAAAAGCATAATAGCAGAGTAGAGAATACTTAAATTGGGAGTAAATTCACAGGTTATTAAGCTTTTTGTTTTTCTGTGGGAAAATGTATATTTAAGGTGTACATACAAAAACTGTTAAACTGGGTAAACTGGTTAAAATGAAATTACTTCCCAGTATGTGATGGCCTCACCAGAAACTATGCAGCTGAGCCACCAAGAAAAATGCGGCCATCAGCAAACAAAGGCTCCTTTTCATGCTACTTACTCCCCATCGTAACCAAACATGTCAAGCGCAGTGATTGTATTATACTCCATATTGCCATATTGTCATCATATCAGATATCATATCATGCCACATGATATGGTAAACACTTTTTCAACATGAAAGGCTACAGTCCTGCTTGGGTAGGTCTGCTGTTGTTGCATGCTTGTTGTCAGATGTTGTTAACATGAAGACAAGAACATCCAGTGCCGTCTCCTCGCAGCTGATGCGTGTCTGTTCAGCTTGACTGGCCTGTAATGAGATGGAGCCCACTCTTTTTCAATTAGGACTTAACACTGAGAGTCAGCCAGTGTCCCTCCATCTCCCATCACATCAGACGATTTGCTTACTTTCTCGCTGCATTCTGACTCAACTCTATTGACAACACAGTAAAGTGAGCACAATCGCTCTTCTGTGTTCCCAGTCCTGTGGATGGGGGGGCGGGTAAAGTGTCCAGCATCAGCATAATCAAGTCCCACGGTTGTCCTAAATGCTGTTAGTCCAAAATGAGCAATGTTCACAGTTCCCTGAGTCTGACCTGCCAGTGCAAGTTTAATGCTCTCTGATCCCCTGTCCACTGGCGTTCACAACCATTAAAATCCCATCTTGCTTAGCTAGGTGAATCGGACATTAATGGAGACTGACTCTGCCCATTTGCTTTGTGTTACCCCATTCATTTCCTCCAGCTACCACACTCGTGTTCAAATGGAGCAAGGGTGGGGAGCTGCGCTGCTCTCAAAGTCAAGATGCATTCATGATCCTCTAGATCATCCGTGGATCATGTGCTGTGGCCACATCTCTTCTTCTCTTCTCCCTCTCCCTCTCCTCGGGCACAGATTGGCCTCACATTAATGTTGATTAGCAGAGTGTGAAGGGAAGTGATCCAACATTCAGCGGAGGCACTCCTTGTGAATAAATATTTGTTGTCCTTGTTTGGACAGGGAGGAATGACTTCTCTCTCATACTGTACAGTGGCTGCTCCTAATAACCCTATATTTGCATGAGCTCTCTGGTTTGCTTCAAAGAATTTACAAAAGCTGGGGTTCTCTGTGGTAATGTGAAGCATGCTCACACAGCATTTATTCTGGTTTGCTTATTGGTCGGTGCATGCTTCTTATGCACTCCTCATTTATAAATCATAAGTGGGGCAGTAGGACTTGAAATGATTCTCTCACAGACTCTAGATGTACTGTACATAATGCACTGATCTGTGAATGTGCAACAGCAGGGAGAGGTTTAGGCCAAACCACTGGATGAAATTTAAATCTTATTGCATACTACATTTACTGATTTACATAATAGAACATGTGCACACTATATTTGCTTTCTGTCATCAAAACATACATCTTTGCAGTTTCCCTGTTCTAGGATTGGAGAGAGACCCAATGTGCTACAGACACTGTGGTGGAGCTACTGTGCGTGAGCAAAGCAGGGATTGGTCCAGAGCTCTGCCACTCAAAAAGCAAATACTCTCCGACTTCCTCTGTCCTCCTTTCCTGGTGCAGCCTGGGAGGAGGGAGGGGAATGGATCTTTTCTGTGTGAGTCGCCGGAGCTCCCTCAGCCTGCTCCTTACCACCTGTCCTTGACTTACTGTGCACAGACAAGACTGAGAGGAAGCTGTGCTGCTTACTGATCCTCCAGCACCTTTCTATCTGTGTTTATGTGAACAGCTGCTTGTTTTTCTTTTTTTTTTTTTTTTTTTTTTTTATCTTTCACTTCGTGTGTGGCTGTTTCTTTCTACCTGTGGTGCTTCAGTGGAGTGGCGAAGAGAGGAACGTCTGTCCTCAGCCGGTGGAGGTCTGATGGGAGGCAGTGCTGGCTCTGGCTGGGACTGGGGATGCTGAACGGGGGGAGGGAGGGCCTGTTTGAGCTGGGACAGCAGCTCCAGCAGCAGGGGGAGTACCAGGCCGCCCTCCACTGCTTCCTCAGCTGCCTGTTGGGACTGACCCATGTGCAGAGCTTCACCTCTCTGCCCAACTGCCTACACCAGGTGAGATAGATGGGGACTGGGCACACACACACACACATACACACATGCTACCTTTCTTTGTCTACCACACACATACCAACATGCATGTACATATTCTTTACAGGCATCCAGTAAATCTGCTGTCTCATGTATTTGCACAGCTGTACAGACACATTTGTCTCACTTCTCCTTCAGAGCATCATAAATGATCACACACCACAGCACACAGGACACATTCAACCTTGATATCTCTAACACCAATGTCAAATCTAACAGCACACTCCATCATGTGCCCCTGTGTTGACACTGTCAGATCATTTCCATCTCAGTAGGATGATAGTGATAGTTTGCGTGCTGCTAAATGAGGTATTGCATGGAGAATGCAGGACTAATACAGTCAGAGTGTTGTTAGACAAATCATATTGTTAAAAACACTTGTACCCAGTTAATGTCTGTCCCATTGTGTGTGGGCTATGTTTTGCTATTTATGAGGTCACGGGCATTAATGTTTTGGCACTGTGCAGCCGGGCCAAAGTCTTAGCAGATTACACACTACTTTACAAAGCCCTCCTACAAAGGCAAGGCTGCAATTTTAATTCTGTTTAGTCGCACCCGGAGGAATGTCCCTGATGTCAAAACATAGCCTTTACTCCAGAACTTTGGAACGTGTGGCATGATGTTGACCAGACCGAAGGTGCTGCGAGGAGAGCAGAATTACTTGTTATGACAGCCCATGACATCATGCAGACACACACACACACACACACACACACACACACACACACACACACACACACACACACACACGGGAAACATGTTGGAAATTAATTATTTAATATTTAATCATGTCCCTTGGTTGTTTTTTTGTGCTTCACAGATTGCAGAGCTCTTCATCACTGAAAAGAATTGTATCCTTTACTCACAAAATCAGGGACAATCGGTCTCTGCTCACCATCACATGTCTGACACTTTTACTTTCACCGTCCCACAAGCGTTAGCAAGCGGCTAACTATAAAACTAGCATTCCATTTCTGTGAGGTGAACGTGTAAAGGATTGTCAGTGGAGAAACTCTAGCACAATGGAGGATGTAGACCCATTATAGAAAGCAGCATAAACCGAGAGGGATGAGTGGATGTCTTTGGGCGAGTTCATAATAACACATTTGTCCCAGAATGCCACATGTTTTGTGTGTCGTTCAGACTGTGTGTCTGTCTCTTAAGAGGATTTGTAAGCTCTTATCTCTTCACAACAGAGAGAGAGAGAGAGAGCACTAATTAACCTGTATCTACACCGACTAGCCTGTGCATCGCCACCTCACTGCTTCTATAAACTATAGCAGTATAGGACATACACTAGAGATAATAGAGCGGTGTTACGTTTCGGGATATATTACCTCCATGGCTTCTCTCCCCGTTACTGAGACACTCCAACACTTAACTTGCCAGCTCAGGTTATCTACCTCAGCAAGGCTCTACCCCTCACTGTCCATTTTCCAAAACAGGTCAATTTGCTGAGCTGAGCTTCATCAATAGCCATCAGAGTTGGCCCCTCTCAGAATGAAAGGGTTGCTACTTAAGAGGGTCATCCACCATGACAGGGTTAAATCTTTTGACATACAGTTCTTTATTACATAACATCATAAATAGTAATGGTGTCATGTCGTGTCAAACGTTATGTATGGTAGAGTTACCATGTTTTAGTCTTTTACCTATAGTATGAATGTAACCAGATCTTACACTGTGTAGTGGGTCAGTAGCAGAGAGGAATAATCAGAAATGCAGAAAAAAGTAGATATGACACAAAGAACAGAGCAAGAATATAATCTAATGTATAAATAAATCCGATCAGTGTGGGTTAAAAGCCCTTAGAGTATTTGTCTGTTAATGATTGGTATGCTGTGTGAAAAGATTTGGTCATTTTCCAGTAAAATGTTCGTTCGGTTTTCTCAGTATTTCTCATGTGCATCATCAGAGCAGGGGCAGTGATGTTGTGGTTTTTGCGATGGTCCTTCGAGGAGCGAGGTGAAGGGTCGTCGAGCTCAAACCGGGAGCAGGATGTGGGAACTTTGCTGTTTCACAGGAACGTTTACAACAACAGCAGCATTTACAGTGTCTCCTCACATGCTGTATCAGAGTCTAACCAAATCCATGATTAGTAAACAAGGCTCAATTTCCATATGCAGAGTAGCCTAATTTCACCCTGGTGTTCTGGCTTTATTCCAGACAAATATACTATGTTAGGTGCAGTCGATTGTGATAGTGGCAGTGCCATGACCGCTTAAGGTTTGATGTATTGTTATCAGAGCTGGCAGTATGCACAAGTGACCTTTGTCCAAAGCCAAAAGCTCTTTTGGCTGCCGAGTGTTTGCTGATACATGTTTCTTGGAAAGTATACTGACCTGGACAAATTGACTTTAATCTCATATAAAAGGGAATAACAGATTAAAAAAATGTGCATATCCTATTTTTACATTTTGAGTGGATATGCAATATTGAAATTAGTAGTAGACAGTCACAAGTAGCTTAAGAACACAAGCCAATCAATATAGTACGATCACATTAAACTCTACAGGAAATCCCAGAATCCTGCTGGGAGGAGTTGAGAGTGAACGTCATGAGGTTATTTCTGTGCACTCTAGGCGGAGTTATGCAGCACGTGCGATCAGATATGCCTTTGAAGGTGCTAGTGTTAATGCAAGTTCTTGTCGAGTTTTGGAGTGCAGTCCAATTGCCAGCTCATGGGGTGATTGGTTTGTGTGTGTGTTTATGTGTGTGGCAATGAGTAGAATGGAGCCCGTTCCCTGGAGAGTGTTGTGTGAGGTTCCTGCCGTGGCGTTGCTGTGGTCCAGCCAGGCTAAGAATAGCAGGCAGAAGTAGTGCTCTGACCTTTGATGAAGGCCATTCCCTTAATCCTCCTGCCCAGATGGTCCACCTCATACTCACCTTACTTCCCACTGCCAGATGACTCCCAGGAGCTGGGACACGTATAATTAATTTCTATTCATCCAAAACATTGTTACCACATTTGTGTTATTGTGTGCAATTATAATATTATCCAGGGAGATTTGTTATTAAAAATGCTGGGTTTTAATGACGGGTTGCTATGTCATCTCTTGATGTACTGTAGATTAAATTATTCAGATGTGCATCTACTAATAGCTTTTCAACATCCACCCATCACCATCTATCTTATTTTATGGTATCTTGGGGCACTCATCAGCTGTAAACATTTTTCTATCTTTAACCTTTCTGTATGAAAACTGTCCTTTCCTTTTGTAGAGGACCATGCGTACAGTTGGATTTTAACTGGATCCTGGTTTCCTGGTGGATGTGCGGCTTGCTTGTTTTGTTCCCTCAGTAGTGTGGAGTGCTGACATTATTCTCCTAGTGACAAAATGAAGGAAACCAGCTGCTGTGGTTTTCAGATCCAAGCTTAACTGTTCTTTGAGAGTGGAAAACTATTATCCATCTTTCCAACCTCAGTATAAAAAATGTAGCTATATTAAAGTGTAATTGGAAAGTAGTGTGATCATCAAAACCGAAATACCTAGAATGGAATTTGTAGTGTTTTACACTTGAGAGATCTGTTGTTAAGTAGGACATTTAGACAGGCAGGGCTGTGTTTATTTTAAGCATTCTCTGTCCCATTGGTCTTTAAATTCACCTGACAAGCATCAGTGGTGTCATTTTACAGTGGGATGGACACTACATACGCAAAGTGGTTTTGACAAAGTGAACAGCCTCTATTTTTAGGATGCCTTACATAGACAGTCTTTTCATGGAAACAAAAGTGGTATTCAGGTCTATCAAAAGGAGGCAAAACAAAAGATGAAGCCAGACATTAAAAAAAAGGAATGTGATACTAGATATGAGGTGTAATCAGATACAAGTATATTGTGAGAGTCGGCAAACTTGTTTTACATCAGAGTTGCTCCATTTGAAAAAAAAAGCCACAAACAGCAGATAACAGTACAAAAACAATGGCACAGACACCAGCTGTTGAAATCTGTGTTGCAAAATCCAGACCTCAAGATCAACAGACTGCTTTGGATTACTACACATTGTGTTTGCCCAAAGGGGTCATTCTTAAGAGGGATGAGAAAAAAAAAAAAAAAGCAGTGTTGAACTGGGCAACGAGGCTGTTTTTAACATCAACAACTGACTAATCCTGTTGACAACTGAGGCTGATCCTTCACCCATATAAACAGATGGGAAGGCCCTCCAGTTCATTCAGGCTGAGAAAATGTTCTATGAGGTGGCACTGATCGAGCTCACGGCTCTTCAGGGGAGTACAGGCAAGTACTTTTGACATTACGGTATTGGTAAATACTTTTGGGAATATACGTCCATATATTGTATAAATTGTTTGTATTTTGTGCAATTTAAGATGTCTTTGATGGTGCATGTTTTGTTTTTTGGTTTGTTTTTTTTCAAGTTGTTTATTTATATTTTTGGAAGGCTTAAATTTCTTTTAATTAAAAATTAAAAGAAAAACACGTGTAATTTGGCATTAATTTTATAATTATTACCAAATGACATAGTTATTTATATGGAAACCTTCAAGAAAAATGAGAAAAATAACTTTTTTTTTTCTCTTGACTTTTGGTAGATTGTGGCCAATGTCAAATTTTATTTTTATTTGATTTTAAGGCTGTTAGCAAGGCACCACATACAGTAAAGCTGACTGTGTTTGTAGTAGGCAGCTTTCCAAAGTGAGTTGTGTGTAACCTGCAACTACAAACTAACCAGCAAATAATATATACAATGCTTTTCTCTGTAAAACCCCAAAAAACTATGAAAGGATGTCCCATTTTACCCAAGTCCATCTTTGTTTACAAAATACCTGGTGGAGCTTTAAGTGAGCGTTCACAGCAAGGCCGCTCATTCATCACCTGCTGCTGCTCCAGACGTCTGCCTCTTCCTCTCTGTCTGCTGCTGAGGCAGCAGCGCAGTGTAGCGTGGGCGCAGCGGAGGAGGTCGGGGACAGGCATAGTAGAAGACAAATGGCCACACTTTGCACTATCTCATTAGGAGCTGTGTGTCGCTATAGAATACTAAGGCCCCTGATTCAGCACTCACTCAGATTGAATGTTGGACTTCTCCAGGGGCAGAGCTGGTGCTGTAGCTGCAGCTTACAAACTTCCTTCCTCTCCCCGGTGTATTTTCAAACGTACCCGTCTGTGTATTTCCCCACTGACAGCTGACATAATTGTCATTCTGTGGTTTTTGTCACACAAACAAAAGTCTTTACCTGTTACAACAGTTTATTTGCACTTTCTCTCCGCATGGATTACAAGCCATTTCCACTTCCATTATTGTATGTGTTGTGTGTAGAGTTTGCTTAGTGTGGACAGTACATACTGTATGCTTGTGGTTTGTCACCGTGTGCGTGTGTGTGTGTGTCTCAGTGTTCCAGTGGGCGTGGTGAGTGTGTTGTTTGACTCCCTTATCTGCTCTCTCCTGCCCTTATCTCTGCTCTCTTGTCTCCAGTCGTCAGTTGGCTCCACTGTGCTGTTCAAGCTTAAAGTCTGCAGCAGTGCCAGACAGGCTAATAGCCAGATACCCAGGCTTTTCAGGCTCTTTTTTTCAAACTCTGTGCAGTAGTAGGGAGGTAAAAAGAGGAAAGACTAGTGAGGAGACAGGGATAGATAGAAAGGCTGAGTGGTTTGTTGGCGGGCTTACTGTGATTCCATGCCCTGTGTTTGTGTAACAGGGCCTCAGGAGGAGGCTACACTGGGCTCTGCGGGATGGACAACCCCAGAGGAGCTTTCGGAGCAGGCCTCCCAGGCTCAGCACCTCGAACGGCTGGCTCAGCTCTGCATCATGAGCAAACAGTAGGTAAAACTGTGTCCTGCTGTAGCTTCTGTTGTGGTATAATTAATGGGGCGTTACATCCTCTGTGGGCTCATCATGAGTGACTGTATAGTTATATAAATCCACTTTTATGACTGTTTTATTGCCAGTTTTGCATACAGTTAATGTTTGAGTTGCATTTGACCCTTCATCATTTCACAGAGCTGAAGTGAAAATGGTGCTGATTCAGGTGTAACAAAGCAAACAATATATTGCTTGTTATCAGTTTTATTTTGCAAGCAGCAGCTCAGTTTGTAATGACAGAAAACTAGCTCATTTGTTTATAAAGTAAAACTCTCAGCTTAGTTTACAAGATCAGACAAGAGATCATTCTGGTATAAATATTTTACTGAATGAAATTAAGTATTTGTCTTGCTTGAGTAAATTTGCATGACAGTTTTAAAAAAAAACACTTTTATCTATTATAGTTAGTAATGCTCTGACCTTGTCACAAATGGGGCATTTTTGGTTACACACAAAACAAATGTAAGCATCGTGTCCACTGACACGTCCACACGTTTGTTTTTCTGGAGTGGAAATTCTTTCAACTAGATAAAGTCCAGCTCCAAGTTTTTTTTAGCCCGAGTTGAATTTCCCTGTAGATGTAGAGAAAAGAGACACCGCACTCTACGTGAGTGTTACAGGAGGAACATTTTAACTGGATCTGGTGTCTCCTGTTGCAGGGGTACTTTGTTAGGCCGCAGCATGCACCCATTTTCTGTGCCTCTGTTGTCATTGTTGGGATTAGGTCAGTTAACGTGATTGCCAGAGAGGGTGACAGAGGGTGGAAGGTTTTGCTCTGCTGAGGACGAGTCATGGTGCTTCATTAATGCAAGGAGCATACAGTAGTTAAACTTCAATGAGGTGGTACCGATTCTGGTAGGAAATTTGATTCTGCTCTTTGATAAGCCCTAAAAGCCCTTACTCCCCCCACCATAAGCTTCAGACCCAATCTCTCTTTCCTAGAGACAGGAAGTGGTAATACTCCTTATCTTTCAGTGATGTCGTAGGAAGTGCTTTGGGCCAGCAAAGGGCTTTTCTGTCTTTGCCGATCAGATGTCCCTGAGAAGGTCCTTCTAAAGCAGTGCAAACTGACACCTGGCCATTACTAATTGAAGGGAAGTGTGGGTTTGGAACAGCGAAGCTGACATCTGTCACACTAAACAGAGCTTGCTCTACATCTATAGGCACACGTGAGGGTGTGAGGGTGATGACTGTCCTTGGCTGCTTTTCCAGGGCAGATATGAGAGGAACAGCTGGCAAATCCTCAGTGCGCCACATCATGTTCGCCTAGCTTAGCACTAAGCAGAAGAGTGGTGGAAGAGCATGAGTCAGTAAACCAACCTGTATACACCATGCTGTCTGTAATTCACCTTGGACAATAGACAGGCGCATTCAGTGCTGGCAAAAATAGAAGGCTTCCACTTCCTCCTTAAGGCACCTGAGCACCCGCAGCCCTGCTGTCTCTGTCCAATCACAGCACGCGCATGTTTAGATTCGTCATGCTGCTGTAAACACTGAAACCTGGCAATACAGCACAGGTCACTACACTTGATTAAGATCAGGTATTGTTACCATCTTTGGAAATATTTACTGTGTTTATGTTTTGCGATAGAAGGAGAATGTGCTCAGAAATTCCATCTGATAATTCAGAGGCATCCATTTTTAATAGACGGCTTTTATTTTCCAGTGCCGCAGATTATAAGTGGTAGTGCATTTGTTTAATGGGGCCATTTTCCTTTCCTTTTCCTTTCAGACCTCACCTTGCCCTAGAATACAGCGGTAAGGTATGTACATTTCATCATTCTCCTCACTTCTTCTCCAGATTTTTGAACAAATAAAACATTTAATGGTGTTTTTGTCTAATCTTTAAATTCATGTCTCTGCATCTTTCAGGCTACAAAGATCCACCAGAGGGCCTTTGGTAATGATCACCCAATTACAGCCAGAAGCCTGGAGCTTATGGCCACTGTCTACGCTGAGATTGGCAAGACTGAATATTCAGGTAAATACTCAACAGGGAGGAGCGACACAGGGTGGCACAGCAAACACTACTGTCATTCTGAGGTAATGTTACAACATAGGGATGACGTCCACATCTAGGCTGATAGTCAGTGAAAAAACAAACATCAGTGTATGATTCAGAAAACAATAGTGGAGGACACCTCTCTCAGTAATTTAACAGTGTTAACACTCAGTCTGACACGTGAGGGTGGAGACCTTAGTGTCTCATGAGGCCCGACAACACACAGAACAGTGATGTTAATGTTAAGACCAAGTTCTCCCCTCTGCTTTAGAGAGCACACAGCAGAGTGTGGATGTGCTTTAAGGAACTTGAGTTAGCCTTTAAACCATGTCAACCCACAAAAATGCTGAATTAATAAACACTTGCAGTCATGTTGGACACAAGAGTGGTTTTATGCAGAGCAAAAAAGGAAATGTAGCTTTGTGACAGTTTGAGGGCACATTTCTTTTGTACAGTATGAATGTATGCTTGGCTTGCATTAAGAGGGAGCAACACTCTGCCTGACTCTGAACTCTGCATTTTTGTGAAGACTGCTGTGGTGTAAAAAATCAGTATGAAGAAACCAGCCTTGTTGTTGAGTCAGCTTTCAGAGGTAGTGGAGCTGAACACAACCAGCTACATAAAGACAGCCATACAGAGGATTTACAATTATTTCTTGTTGTTCACCTCAGATGGCCTCAAACATGTTTGATGAAATGGTGAAAAAGCTGAGGGTCAGAGAGCTGTGTTGAGCATTTATGTTGCTGTATAGCAGTGAGTTAGGTGTAAGCTACTGGACCAGTTCTAGGTTCAGAGGAGTGGTTGAATAATGTGTAAGAGACTGAAGCAAGAGACCTTACATGAAATAGCCGGCAGGTACAAATTCCATGGGTTACACACACACACACACAGAAACAGAAGAGATCCAAGCCCAAAGTCCCTCCTTGGGAAAAAAAAAAACTGGCCTGTACAACAGAAAAAGTCAATTTAATAACAACATAAAGATTACCATTAACAAGAATAACAGTCACTCAATAACAGTTTGTTTTTTGCCAACACAAAATGACTTGAACACAAAAATGGTGGCAGTTTCCTTGCACCGTTAGCTTCCACATATGGTGAAAATTACTCAGTTTGTGTGAAATACACTCTCAAATTGTTATGAAAAGGAAACATATTTGCATTCACTTGTCTAAACTAACTCAAGATACAATTATACACTCCACGAAATGAGTTTCCATTTTTGCTGATCGAAGACAAAGCATTAATTAACTCCTTCACTGGCCAGAACACTCTTTTCTCGAACTTGACAAAACAGAATAAACTCACCAAAACCGTGCTGGTTAATGTTCGCAATACTCAAACAATCCCAGGCTTCGCTTCAGTCGGGAAAACCTCAAGTTTTCTTTAGTTTTTTCTTAACTCAACAGAATATGAAAATATCTTTAGATCTGCTGGTTCTCTCTACTGTCGCTACCTTTCTTCCTTCAATACACTATCATTTATACTAAGAACCATCTCTACCACAAACTTCTATCTATTTATTGCTTTAGTTTTTTTTTCCATTTAAAATATTTTTCTATTTACTATATTTATTGCTCTGCTTGTTTACATGTCAGTGTTTGTAACCTTGGTCACAGAGTGGTTGTAGATATCGCTGCAGATCAGCACACACTCATGCACTTCTTGTGACCTTTTATTTTGTATTGTACACAGAGGAATCCTCCTTGACCCACAGTGAGATGCTTCAACAGGGGCATGTTTAAGTGTTTGCAGCTCTCGTCACCGAGATACACTTCACTGTAAACTGGGTCAGTCACTCTGCCTCTGCTAACAAATCATCCGTGTGGGTTTGTGAGGTGAAATAGAATATATCAGTTGTAGTTAGACTGTAGTACTTTGTGCAGCAGTATGTGGGAATATTTGGTGATATATTGAAACTATAATTACCCAAAACTACCCACTACTACTTAGGGAATGTCTGAAAATTATTTGGGCAGCTGAACCTTATGGTTCACTTTTTAGAAAAGCTCTATTAAAATTTTCAGTCCACCCTCCCATTGACTGACAAACACCCTCCCCCTAATATCTCAAAATAATATCACATTGTTGAATTGGTACAACTTTAATTATTTAAACTTTAGGTGCATACTGAATTCAAAATATTATGTCTACCACATAATATTTAAATGGAACAATAATTTTCACAATATCCACCAAAATTCCACCTTAGAAATGACGGCAGTAAATAACCAGGGACAGGGAAGGGAAGGCTAAAATAAAATAGAGATGTAGGGTGAGAAAATTTCTCACTTCCTCTTCCGAAAATGTTGGACTACTCTCAGCAAAAAAAAAGAAAATATATCTAACAATCTGGTGTTTTGTCTCCCTCTTCCCCTTTATAATTTTCACAGAGTCTCTTATGGAATACATTTAAACAAAAAACGAATCATAACTGATGTAATATGAGTTGTGTAATATTTGACCATCTTTCAAAAGTTGGCAGTGTAATTAATTTTAATAAGGTGGTATTCACATGTGTGTGTTTTTAACCCTGACCTGAAATCTTCTTTAAGGAACAGATTTATCTAACGTAAGAAAGTTTATTCAAATAATGGCTAACCAAATTCACATCAGCCATTTGTATGAAAATTCTCAGGCCAGATTTGTTTTAAAATCTGGCCTGAGAATTTTCATACAGCCATTTGTATGAAAATTTATCTAGATTTCCAGATTTATCTAACGTAAGAAAGTTTATTCAAATAATGGCTAACCAAATTCACATCAACCAAATTGTATGAAAATTCTCAGGCCAGATTTGTTTTAAAATCTGGCCTGAGAATTTTCATACAAATGGCTGCTGCTTATCTAAGTTTATTATTGGTATATTATTTCATAGATTAAACATAATTTACTCTTCAATCAACCAGTCTCATTGGCTGTTGTGGTTGTAAATGATCCAGGACAGTAACAGAATGACCTATAAATTTGTTAAATCACTGCTCAGTCAGGAAAGTGACAGATCTTATTTGTATTTAGTTCGAGAGATGAGAAACTGTCAGACAATAGAAATGAAATAGCAACTAGACTGAGCCTTTCTTTTTTCCTTTTCGAAATACCGGGCTGTTGTACATTTATTTTTAGAAAAAGTGATGAGATCAATGCAGTATTTAAATTTGGTGAATATCAATAGAAGGTATTTATTGAAGTACTGGAATAGTAAGTATCAAAGTGCAAACATACTGTGGAAAGCGAGCTGGACTTTTTTGAGCTCTACCTGGCACTGACAGAGTTAACACTGGCGTCTTTCTCTGTCACATTTGCATGTGTGATTTTGTATGTTTAACTTCACCTCATCGTCTGTCTTCAGAGTAGACTGCAAACTCAAGTGTGAAGCAGCACTTGATCACAACTCATGTGCTGTGTGGTCATGGTTCTCTTCATAGACTCCCTGGGTCAGTGTGTGTCTGCACTGTCCAAACGCTTCGCTGCTGCAGAGTCCATCAGAGACACTGTCAACGGTCTTCCTCATTCCCACCGGGAGAAACACTCAGAGATCCGCCACAGAAAGGACACGCACCATCAACAGGAGGACACACCGAAACCTAAGGTAAAGAGAACAACACCTGCAGGCATCTTCAGCGGCTTGTTTGTAAAAGATCTGTGCCTTCCAGCTGTTTGCCGCTGCTCTTTGAATTTTATCAGGAGGTTGTAATGAGTATACTCATCCTGAACTGTATCTAATGTAGGTAACCAACGGCAAAGTCCCCACCTCCATTCTTAAGAGGCCAAGCCCCAACTACGGGTCAGACACAGAACCAAACCACAGACGGAAAGGCGAGCGGAGGGTTCGATTCAGGGAGCCAGAGACCACAGTACATGGTGAGAAAACGTACAAGTGAACAGTTTGCAGTGAGTCCAGCCTGCTCTGTCAGAGACGATCAGATGTGTTTGTGCACCAGAGAACATGCTGCCCTCTGGTGCTTCAGCGCCTCGACCACTAGTCCAGTGACTGAATATCACCCATATTTTCTGCAGCCTGTCTATATCAGCTCTACATTTACACAAAGACGAATAAGGGAATGCACTGATACAGTAACAATATGAATGTTATTTCAACTATTTATAAAAAGTTTCTTCAAAATTTGTGCTATCTCAGCTTACAGAGCCCTCACCCCATATGTAAGAGTGTTTTATATGTACTTGGCAGTGAAGAGAGAGAACAGCATGCATTAAAACATCCATAGATTGCATCGTAAACTATTTCCCCATGGGAATTCTCTACTATTTAAAAATAATGTAATGCCAAGAGACGTCCAAACGTGAGCAAGTGATTTACTCTTCGTAATTAATTATGCATGCAAATGAGGCACCATGAAGTCTGTTCCAGAGAGATAGTAGAGTCTATGAGGGCATAGCAGCTGGTTTGTAGCTGCTGTACATCACAGAGGTTGCCTCTTGTTGACTGACTGGCCTCTTCTTTGTCGGCTTCACAGAGATCCCTTACTGTGACTGTTTAGGTGGTAAGTCTATCTGGAAGTGTTTAGAGTCACTGTGTTAATTTGCATGAGGAAGTGAAAGGAACACTGCACTTTTTAATACTGGATCTAATAAAGTGTGGAAAAGAATCAAGGAGATTGATTTAGATTAGTTGTTAGGTGCAAATTGTGAATAAATTTCCCTTTTGATTAACATTGTTGACTATCATGCAGTACGGATGGAGTTCACTATCACCCCCTTTATAATAATTTTTGAGACACAGAAAACACAGTCTGCGTGACAAAGCTCCACTACCCAATAGATAGTGTAGTCACATTAAATCGTCACATTAAATCATCCCATCAAAAACTTGCCTCTTCCCACGTCTTGAAAGAAGCAAATCTGTGCATGTGACAGCTCCTGTCCTCATTTACAAATCAAAGCTGTGAAAAACCGGCGTTGTTTTTCTGTGTGCAGCCTACGAGACGACACCGTCCCGCCCCCACCTCGCCCTGTTCACTTGCCTCTTCCTGCTGATGTCATTCCTGGGTGTGGCCATGTACTGCACAGACCGCCGGCGCCCGCAGCGAGTGTGCGAGGAGCTGGAGGCCGCTTTGGCTGTCTACCTGCTGCATATGAAACAACTTCTTTGGGGCTGCTGGATATGGCTGACCATGCAGTGACTGAGACTGACCACAGGTGGAGACATGGAGCCTCCTTTAATTTTTTTCAAACCCCTCTTTTTCCTATCTTCGAAGGTGCCCAGGCCTACAAACACCTCAGCCATTTGGCAAGGCTCTGTACACTGTCTGTGGTGTTGAACCACTTTCACAGTGAAAAGGAAAAAAATTTACGATCCCAGAAATATGTAGCTTCCATGTCTGTATGTATATATGTATTAAGGTGGTGGGCATGCCACTCCTCTTTTAAGTTGTAATGACATTTTGCACATCTGCAATGTTGATGCTCACATATAATGCTCATTTAATCACCACAACCATGAGATTTTTCAGTTCATGTCACAGTCTATTGTATGTGAGTGAATGTTTCCATGGAATGCACATATTTATTTTGCTACGGTACATGATTTGTGTATATCAGATATTACACAGAACTGAATGTGTATATATGGATCATTATACTAAGGACTATCACTATAATCAGCCTTGTATTTGCACATAAATGAATGTAGAGATGTTTGGAAACAGCTTTGATTGGCACAGCACACATTCAAGAGGAAGAGTATGGAAGCACAAATGTGTAAACTGTTCGATAATGAAAGAAAACACAGGGCTGCATCACTTCACAGGTTGAATGACTAACAGATGATAAACACCTCTTTCTTTACAGACTTGATACTGTCTGTTTGTCTGTATGGCTGACTGTCAGCTGACTCCTAGTTTCACTGAGGGGAAAATCTGCAGCACAATATTATCTATCATCGAAGAGAATATACTCAAACAGAATGAATGCTAATGCTTTTGACAGTGTTCCTCTTTATAACTGCTTGAATCCCACAAAATATCCTTTATCCTAAATGTTATTTATTCTTCTATACTGTATATCTGCATCTACGCAAATATCCAACTTTCAATTATTTTAACTTTTTTAACTTTTTGTTTTGTTACATTTCTATTTAAAAACAATAATATTCAGGTTTTAATCATGATGTCAAATGCTCATCCAGCTTTCGACAAGTGTACAGACGGGTGTGGGCTCAACAAATATTTGCATTAAAAAAATAAGGATTGACTCCTTATATAAGGTTCATTACTGTTTTTCAGGCCAAACACAGAAATATGACAGAATCAGATACTGTCTGTTATTATAGAGTCTCTTTATCAAATAAAGCAATTCAAATTCAAACAACCAAACCACCACACAAATGGATCATAGGGATCAAAGGGCACAGTGATGCACATCCCACAGACCTCTCATTATGAGCAATAACACACATCACATTGTTTCCAGTAAAACATTGTCCTTTATATAACAGGTTTCAGGGAACTCAAAGGAGAAGCGTTGGATTTTGGAGATCTCACATTTGAATGTCAAAGCAATATGAGGTTAATAACGCCTGCATAGAGGAAAGAAACACTCTCAACTCTGTACTGTCAAACTAAATTGTCATTAGCAATAAAACAATACCCAGTGAACTCATGTCCTGTATGTGCACATTTAGCTTAACAGCTGCATTTCACGGCTGTCCAAACATTTATGGTCACTTTGAAAGAAGTGCCTTTATGGAGGGTTTTCTTAGTTCCTACTGTTTTATGATTTCAATTGTTTTGAATAAAACTGTCATTGCCTATCAAAGTCAAGCAGATGACTTGCTTTCTTCCTGTAATGTCTGACAATAAGCGGGTATGTGACGTGAATGGAGCAGGGAGAGAGATGCATGCAGGTACAGTTGTGCGTCTATTCACAGTAATGCAGTATATTGGTTTGTAGCCTTTAAAGTGTGAGGGAGAAGCCTGAGTTACTATATGGCACAATATAGGATCTGTTTGTTTTTTTTTTAAAAATCTCACACAAATTGCTTAAAGCATTTTTGTACCGGCTGCCTGATACATGATATACTTTGTTGTTTTTATAAAACACCTTTATGAAACTGTATGAATACACTGCAAAAGCACACATCATTTTACTTTGCTGCAGCATGCAAAGAATTCTCACTTCACCGAGAGGCAGTGCAGAGCCTACCAGAAAAAAAGCCTATAGGAACACATTTATTGGTGTATAAAACAAAAGAACATCCCTTTACATCTAAAAACCACCCTATTAATTTGTCATGCATTAGGTCCATGCAGAAGTTTCACAAAGACAACATGATCCATCTGCCAATCTGTCCATTAATACTGTGTTGCTAAATAGAAATTCACGAGTGGAGAAAAACTGGGTGTACATTTTCACTGAATGGTTTTAATCAAAGCTATCAAAGCTTAGTTATGGTTGTGTGTCTTGAAGAGGAACGCACACAGAGGATGAATAAACTTGACAAAGCAGGACTCTTCAAGGATTAGCAACCATTGGAAGGGTTTTTTTGAGGGGAAATCAATCATCTCAGGAGAACAAAGCTAAAACCTGCGGGTTGATTCAATCCGTGGTCAATGGGAGCAAAAGCCAATTGATTTTGATTGTCTACAGAGGCAAACATTGGTGTTTCTCATGGCAGGTGAGAGGACGGTACGGTTGAGTGTGAATGTGTGTGTTTGTGCATCGTCTAGATTTTTCTAGATCAGGCCGGTCTTGAGGTCAGAGCTGTGGCGAGAGGAGCGGCTGAGCAGCAGGTCCTTCTCGTGGATCAGGCTGTCCAGCAGGTCCTCTTGTCTGTAATTGTGGTAGACCTTCAGGAAGGCCATCACTGCGATCCCAAGCCAGGTGAGCCAGGCAGCCCACAGGCCGAACTGAAAGAATGAGGGAAATCATTGTAAAAACAAGACTGAGATTCAGGATTTTGTCTGGATGATACCATAAGAAAAAAACTACCTGAGCTATAGCAAACTGGTCATAAAAAGCAGAGTTGTCCAAGCCAAGCTCTAGATCAGTGCCCTGCAGCTCCTCACAGCTAGAAAGGAAAAAAGAATTATACAAATAAACAGGCATTTCGGAGAACCACTGCACTGTATGCGGAAATTCTGTGTCAGTAGAGGTGATGTGTTGCTCTCTCACCTGCTGGGCATGGTCCCACCCTCAGTGATCGCGTCGCACCACAGGTTGAAACCCACACTAACAATTGTGCTGGACAGGAAGACTGTGAACACCACCAGGGAGCTGATCAGCAGGTTGAGGAAGGCGTTGAATATGGAGCTGTATGCAAATGGAAAAAAAACTGTCTCTGCTTAGCGTTTAAATAATTCTCAGTAAATTTTTTTTTTCTTGAAAATGTAGGCCTGTAAAACTGAAACACGGTCTGAACTATTACACAGCATCATCTACATCTCTATGATGAATGATGCCTCTGAGTCACACATGCTCACACAGGCTGTGACTGATGTCACAAGATACCACAGTATGTGATTCTGATTTTTCAAAGGCAACACAAGTGTGTTCCCTCCATCTTTATCATGGAGGGCGACAATGACTGGTCGTTTTTATAGGGTTTATTCTCTGGTTTGTTTATCTCATTTCATAGCCTTTAATACAGCACATAATCTATAATTCTGTCAGAATAGCGCGCAGACAAGGGCGTGGGAGATGGACAGAAAAACACATTTACATTGAGCCGTTAAACCTGCGTGGTATAGCCTGTCCTATGGAGCTTTTGATGGAGCTGGTGTTGAAATGTGTTGAACGAGCACAAGTGAACTGTCACTCACTCATCGTGTCCTTTGCACAGGAAGAACAGCAGCCTCCATGCCTGCACTGCGGACAGAATAAGAGACGCTATCCCAACAAAAGTGATGAAGCTGCAGGAGGACTCGGGTCCCCACTCCTCCACGATGAAGCGCTGCTTCGACACAGTGATGTTCTCATTTTGCCACATACCCCGCGTGAAGAGCAGGCATTTCCCACGGAAATCCTCCGTGTTTTCGGATAGAGGCACTACTGCAATGAAACCGAATACGAAGGCTAAAAAATAAAGAATGCACTGGGCGAAAATTAAATTATCGAGGGCCATTTTTCTGTCTCTCTATCTTGTGCTCTCTGCGTCCAGGAGAAACTGCGGCTGCGCAGTGGAGGCAGAGAGGAGCGGACTAGCAGCATCCGACGACGCGCTCTGCTGCAAATTAATGAGCAGGCTGAGGCCTTCAGGGCTCATGTTGTCTCCATCCAAGCTGTGGAGATACTCCGCTTCACTGGTGTTCCCATTCGCAACAGTTTTTTAAGTATAAGTCATGAAAACGTCAAAGTATAGTGAGGCATAAAAAAGTCATAGTAGAGTGAGGCTTTAAAATGTCAAAGTATAGTAAGGCATTTAAAGTCATAAAAACGTCATAGTATATTAAGGGAATAAAAACTCATGAAAAGATGGTTTAGGAAGGCATAAAAAGTCATAAAAACATAGTAGTATAAATAAGCATGGTAAAGTAAAGCATAAAAAGTAAAAGAAAAATGACATCACATGGTAGGTCGTTAAAATCTCATAGTATAAGAGAAGGGTAAAAAGGCATAAAAACATCATAGTATAGTAGGGCATAAAAACAAAAAACGTGTTAGTATACTGAGGCATAAAAAAATCACACTTTAATGAGGCAAAAAAGTCATAAAAGCAACATAGTATAGTAAGGCATTAAATGTCATAAAAACGACATAGTATAGTAAGGCATAAAGAGTCATAAAAATGGCATATTATAATAAGGCATCAAAAGTCATAAAAACTTCCTAGTATAATACGGCATAAAAACATCATAGTATAGTAAGGCAAAAAAAAGTCATAAAAACGACATCGTATAATAAGGCATGAAAGGTCACTAAAATGTCATAGTATAGTAAGCTAAGGCATAAAAAAGTCATAAAAACGTCATAGTATGGTAAGGCATAAAAAAGTAATAGTATATTAAGGCTAAACAAATCATAAAAATGTCATAGTATAGTAAGGCATAAAAAAACTAATAAAAACGTCATAGTATAGTAAGGCATAAAAAAACTAATAAAAACGTCATAGTATAGTAAGGCATGAAAAGTCATAAAAATTACATTGTACAGTGAGTCATAAAAACGTCATACTATAGTAAGGCAAAAAAAGTCATAAAAACATCATAGTATAGTAAGGCGTAAAAAAGTCATAGTATAATGAGGCATAAAAAGTCATAATAACGTCATAGTATATAATAAGGAATAAAAAGTCATAAAGACAACATAAATTAGTAACGAATGAAAAATCATGCAAACGTCATAGTATAATAAGGCTTTAAAATGTCAAAGTATAGTAAGTCATATAAAGTCATAAAAACGTCATAGTATATTAAGGGAATAAAAACCCATGAAAAAGACATGGTTTAGGAAGGCATAAAAGTCATAAAATATAATAGTATAATGAAGCATGGTAAAGTAAAGCATAAAAAGTCAAAAAAATGACATCACATGGTAAGTGATTAAAATCTCATAGTATAAGAAAGGATAAAAAGGCATAAAAACGTCATAGTATAGTAAGGCATAAAAAAATGTGTTACTACACTGAGTCATAAAAAAAATCACGGTTTAATGAGGCAAAAAAGTCATAAAAGCAACAAAGTATAGTAATGGATAAAAAGCCATAAAAAGGTCATAGTATAATAAGGCATAGCAAGTCATAAAAACGTCATAGTATAGTAAAGCATAAAAAATTCATAAAAACGTGATATTATAGTAAGATATAAAGAGTTATACAAAAGACATTGTATAGTAACGCATAAGAGGTAATAAAAATATCAGAGTATAGTAAGGCAAAAAAGTCATAAAAACGTCACAGTATAGCAAGGCATCAAAAGTCTTAAAAACGTCATAGTATAATAAGGCATGTAAATGTCATAGTATAGTAAGGCAAAAGAAAGTAATAATAACGTCATAGTATAGTAAGGCATGAAAAGTCACTAAAACGTCACAGTATAGTAAGGCATAAAAAATCTAAAAAATGTGTAAGTATACTGAGGAATAAAGACATCACAGTTTGATAAGGCATGAAAAGTCATAAATTCGTCATATAGAATATAGTATATTAAGGCATAAAAAATCATAAAAACATCATAGTACAGTGAGGCATAAAAAGAATATAGTATTTTAAGGCATAAAAACGTCATAAAAACGTCATAGTATAGTAAGGCATGAAAAGTCATAAAAACGTCATTGTATTTTAAGGCATAAAAAGTCATAAAAACGTCATAATATAATAAGGCATGAAAAGTCATAAAAACAACATAGTATAGTAATGCAAAAAACCCGTAAAAAAGTCATAGTATAGTAAGGCATAAAAGGCCATGAAAACGACATAGTATAGTAAGGCATAAAAAGTCAGAAAAATGACATAGTATAGCAAGGCATAAAAAGGCATAGGATAGTAAGGCATACAAAGTCATAAAAACGTCATAATATAATAAGGCATGAAAAGTCATAAAAACGACATAGTATAGTAAGGCATAAAAAGGCATAGTATAGTAATGCAAAAAACCCGTAAAAAAGTCATAGTATAGTAAGGCATAAAAAGTCATGAAAACGACATAGTATAGTAAGGCATAAAAAGTCAGAAAAATGACATAGTATAGCAAGGCATAAAAAGGTATAGTATAGTAAGGCATAAAAAGTCATAAAAACGTCATAATATAATAAGGCATGAAAAGTCATAAAAACGACATAGTATAGTAAGGCAAAAAAGTCATAAAAACGTCACAGTATAGCAAGGCATCAAAAGTCTTAAAAACGTCATAGTATAATAAGGCATGTAAATGTCATAGTATAGTAAGGCAAAAGAAAGTAATAATAACGTCATAGTATAGTAAGGCATAAAAAGTCATAAAAAGTCATAATATAATAGGGCAGGAAAAGTCATAAAAACGACATAGTATAGAAAGGCATAAAAAGGCATAGTATAGTAAGGCATAAAAAGTCATAAAAAGGTATAGTATAGTAAGGCATAAAAAGTCATAAAAACGTCATAGTATAGTAAGGCATAAAAACGACATAGTATAGTAAGGCATAAAAAGTCATAAAAACGTCATAGTATTTTAAGGCATAAAAAGTCATAAAAACGTCATAATATAGTAAGGCATAAAAAGTCATAAAAACGACATAGTATAGTAAGGCAAAAACCTCATGAAAAAGTCATAGTATAGTAAGGCATAAAAAGTCATAAAAATGTCATAATATAATAAGGCATGAAAAGTCATAGTATAGTAAGGCATAAAAAGTCATAAAAACGACATAGTATAGTAAGGCATAAAAGGTCATAAAAATGTCATAGTATTTTGAGGCATTAAAAGTCATATAAACGTCATAGTTTTTAAGGCATAAAAAGTCATAAAAATGTCATAATATAGTAAGGTATAAAAAGTCATAAAAATGACATAGTATAGTAATGCAAAAAACCCGTAAAAAAATCATAGTATAGTAAGGCATAAAAAGTCATAGTATAGTAAGGCATAAAAAGTCATAAAAACGACATGGTATAGTAAGGCATAAAAGGTCATAAAAATGTCATAGTATAGTAAGGCATAAAAAGTCATAAAAACGACATAGTATAGCAAGGCATAAAAAGGTATAGTATAGTAAGGCATGAGAAGTCATTAAAATATAATAGTATTTTGAGGCATAAAAAGTCGTACAAACGTCATAATATAGTAAGGCATAAAAATACATTAAAACGACATGGTATAGTAAGGCAAAAAACTCATGAAAAAGTCATAGTATAGTAAGGCATAAAAAGTCATAAAAAGTCATAATATAATAGGGCAGGAAAAGTCATAAAAACGACATAGTATAGAAAGGCATAAAAAGGCATAGTATAGTAAGGCATAAAACGTCATTAAAATGTCATAGTATTTTAAGGCATAAAAAGTCAGAAAAACGACATGGTATAGAAAGGCATAAAAGGTCATGAAAACGACATAGTATAGTAAGGCATTAAAAGTCATAGTATAGTAAGGCATAAAAAGTCATAAAAACGACATAGTATAGTAAGGCATGAAAAGTCATAAAAACGACATAGTATAGCAAAGCATAAAAAGGCAAAGTATAGTAAAGCATGAAAAGTCATTAAAATGTAATAGTATTTTAAGGCAAAAAAAATCATAAAAATGACATAGTATAATAAGGCATAAAAAGTCATAAAATAATAAGGCATAAAAGGTGATCTAAATGTCATGGTATAGCAAGGCATAAAAAGTCATCAAAATGTCATAATATAATAAGGCATGAAAAGTCATAAAAACGACATAGTATAGTAAGGCATAAAAAGTCATGAAAACGACATAGTATAGTAAGGCATAAAAAGTCATAAAAACGACATTGTATAGTATGACAAAAAAAGTCATAAAAAAGTCATAGTATAGTAAGGCATAAAAAGTCATAAAAATGACATAGTATAATAAGGCATAAAAAGGCAAAGTATAGTAAGGCATGAAAAGTCATTAAAATGTAATAGTATTTTAAGGCATAAAAAGTCATAAAAACGTCATAATATAGTAAGGCATAAAAAGTCATAAAAACGATAGTATAGTAAGGCAAAAAAAATCATAAAAATGACATAGTATAATAAGGCATAAAAAGTCATAAAATAATAAGGCATAAAAGGTCATCTAAACGACATAATATAGCAAGGCATAAAAACTCAAAATAATGTCATAATATTATAACGCATGAAAAGTCATAAAAATGACATAGAATAGTAAGGCATAAAAAGTGATAAAAAAAAGTCATAGTAGAGTAAGGCATGAAAAGTCATAAAAACGACATGGTATAATAAGGCATAAAAGGTCATAAAAATTTCATCGTATTTTAAGGCATAAAAAGTCATAAAAACGACATAGTTTAGCAAGGCATAAAAAGGTATAGTATAGTAAGGCATGAAAAGTCATTAAAATGTAATAGTATTTTAAGGCATAAAAAGTCATAAAAACAACATGGTATAGTAAGGCATAAAAAGTCATAAAAACGTCATAGTATAGTAAGGCATAAAAAGTCATAAAAACGACATAGTATAGCAAGGCATAAAAAGGTATAGTATAGTAAGGCATAAAAAGTCATAAAAACGTCATAATATAATAAGGCATAAAAAGTCATAAAAACGTCATAGTATAGTAAGGCATAAAAAGGCATAGTATAGTAAGGCATAAAAAGTCATAAAAAGGTATAGTATAGTAAGGCATAAAAAGTCATA
>NW_019525126.1:0-155269 GCF_002814215.2 Seriola lalandi dorsalis | reverse complement strand
AGTAAGGCATAAAAAGTCATAAAAATGTCATAATATAGTAAGGCATAAAAAGTCATAAAAACGTCATAGTATAGTAAGACATAAAAAGTCATAAAAACATCATAATGTAATAAGGCATAAAAAGTCACAAAAACGATTTAATATAATAAGGCATAAAAAGTCATTAAAACCACATAGTATAATAAGGCATAAAAAGTCATAAAGTAATAAGGCATAAAAAGTCATAAAAACGACATAGTAAAATAAGGCATAAAAAATCATAAAGTAATAAGCCATAAAAAGTCATAAAAACGACTTAGTATAGTAAGGCATAAAAAAGTCATAGTAGTGTAAGTCATAGAAAGTCATAAAAACGTAATTGTATAATAAGGCATGAAAACATCATAGTATACTAAGGCGTAAAAAAGTCATAAAAACGTCATAATATAATAAGGCATGAAAAGTCATAGTATAGTAAGGCATAAAAAGTCATAAAAATGTCATAATATAGTAAGGCATAAAAAGTCATAAAAACGTCATAATATAGTAAGGCATAAAAAGTCATAAAAGCGTCATAGTATAGTAAGTCATAAAAATGTCATAGTATAATAAGACAGGAAAACTTCATGGTATAATAAGTCATAAAAAGTCATAGTATAGTAAGGCATAAAAAGTCATAAAAAAGTCATAATATAGTAAGGCATAAAAAGTCATAAAAACGTCATAATATAGTAAGTCATAAAAACATCATAGTATAATAAGGCAGGAAAACTTCATGGTATAGTAAGTCAAAAAAATGTCATAGTATACCAAGGTATCAAAAGTCATAAAAACGTCATAGTATATTAAGGCATAACAATTCATAAATATTACATTGTATAGTAAGTCATAAAAACATCATAGTATAATAAGGCATTAAAATGTCATAATATAGAAAGGCATAAAAAGTCATTAAAATGACATATTATGGTTAGTCAAAAAAATGGTCATATTGTAGTAAGGCATAAAAATGAATATAATAATAAGGAATAAAAAATCATAAAATGACAGTATATTAAAACATAAAAAGTCCTACAAACGACATTGTATAGTAAGGCATAAAATAGTAAAATTATAGTGAGATATGAAAAGTCATAAAAATGTCATGGTATAGAAAGGCATAAAAACATCATGGTATAGTGAGGCATAAAAAGTCATAAAAGGGTCTTAGTATAATAAGCCATAAAAATGTCATAGTATAATAAGGCATAAAAAGTCATAAAAAATACATTGTATAGTAAGGCATAAAATGTCACAAAACATCATAATAAAGTACGGCATAAAGTGGTCATATTATAGTAAGATATAAAAGTTCATTAAAACGTCATAAGGCATAAAAAGTCATAAAAATGCCTTAATATAGAAAGTCATAAAAAGTAATAAAGACATCATAGAATAGTTATAATAATAATAACTTTATTTATGTTTCAAAAACAAAATTACAAAGTGCTGTACAAACATTTAAACAAGAAAATAAAGCAATAAAAGACACAGACGAGAGAGGCAACATGTAGTGCACAAGTACTTGTGTTGAAACAATGAAATCAATAGAGCAACAAAAGAAAATGAAACCAAAAGTAAGGACCAAACTTAAAATTTTAATCAAGAATTAAAAGCTGCTTGATATAAGTATGTTTTGAGTAGTGATTTAACCAGGTGCAACTACTCAGCACGTCTGATCTCCTCAGGCAGGGCAATCCAAAGTCTGGGTGCTCTAACAGGAAATGTGCAGTCACCTCTGGTTTTTAACCGAGACCTAGGGATGGATAGAAGAGTTTTACCCCAGGATCTCATGCAGCATGCATGATCATAAGGGGAGAGGGGTTCTGAGATGTAAGAAGGTGCGAAACCAGACAGGGACTTAAGAAAGATCAGAAGTATTTTCTAAATCCTAAAAGACACAGGTAGCCAATTTTAGGGAGGCTAAAATGGTTGTAATATGATCACATTTTTTGGAACCAGTTAGGAGTCTAGCTTCAGCATTTTGTATGAGTTAAAGGGAATGAAAAGATTTTTGGGAGAGACATATGTAGGGAATTGCTATGGTCCAGACATGATGAATGCATGAATAACCTTCTCGAGATCAGTGAATGATAGAAATGATTTGAATTTGGCAATATAGTAAGGCATAAAAAGTCATCATAAAAAATAACATAGTATTGTAAGGCATAACAACATCATAGTATAGTAAGGTATAAAAAGTTATAGTACAGTAACACATAAAAAGGCATAATAACATCATACTATAGTAAGGCATAAAAAGATCGTAATATAGTAAGGCATGGAAAAGTCATAGTATGTCAATGCATAAAAGGTTATAAAAACATGATAGGCATAGGATAAAAAGGACAAAAAGACAGGATAATAAGGCATAAAAATATTATAGTAAAGTAAGGCATAAAAATATCATAGTATAGTAAGGCATGGAAAAGTCATAGTATTTTAATGCATAAAAAGTTATAAAAACATGATAGTATAGTGAAGCATAAAAAAGACATAGGATAATAAGTCATAAAAATATCATAGTTTAGTAAGGCATAAAAAGGTCATATAGTATAGTAAGGCATAAAAAGATCATAATATAGTAAGGCATGGAAAAGTCATAGTATTTCAATGCATAAAAAGTTATAAAAACATGATAGTATCGTGACGCACAAAAAAGACAGGATAATAAGGCATAAAAAGGCATAAAAACATCATAAAATAGTAAGGCATAAAAAGGAATAAAAACATCATAGTATAGTAAGGCATAAAAATATCATAGTATAGTAAGGCATGTAAAAGTCATAATATTTTGATGCATAAAAAGTTATAAAAACATGATAGTATCATGAAGCATACAAAAGGTCATAGTATAGTAAGGCATAAAAAGGCATAATAACGTCATACTATAGTAAGGCATAAAAAGATCATTATAGAGTAAGGCATGGAAAAGTCATATTATTTCAATGCATAAAAAGTTATAAAAACATGATAAAATAGTAAGGCATAAAAAAGCATAAAAACATCATCAAAAGTCATGAAAAAGTCATATTATTTTAATACATAAAAAGTTATAAAAAACACGATAGTATCGTAAGGCGTAAAAAGGCATAAAAAAATCATAGCATAGTGAGGCACAAAAAGGTTATAGTATAATAAGGCAATAGAGTCACCAATAAACCTAATGTGCATGTCTTTGGACTACAGGAGGAAGTCGGAGTACACACAGAGAATTCACGCAGGCACAGGGAGAAAATGCAAACTCCACGCAGAGGGCCCCCGGCCCATGGTTTGAAATCAAAGCCTTCTCGCTGTGAGGCGACAGTACCACTGCTCACCTGTGTCGCCCCATAAGTAAAACATTTTTTTAGTAAGGCATTAAAACATCATAGTATAGTAAGGCATGAAATCATCACAGTATAGTAAGGCATAAAAAAGTAATTTCAGTCAGTATTCATGTTGACATTTTAAATTTAAACTCATAATTTGATATTTTCAGAATTTTATATTTACTCCTTTCGCAACCTGACTGCTAGCCTACAGAAGACAGAAGCCATGGTTAGCTTGCTAGTTAACGCTACTACTGTGATATTCTCACACGACGTGAGACTTAAGATCACCCCCACCCTTTTACTCAATCAAATGGTAGCATGCCTAAGTCAGTTGACTTTGGAATGATCTAATATGACTTTTTTTCACTCAATATTGGTAGGAACAATTCTGTCCTCCCAAAACATTGGTAGCTACATGTCCCTACTGTCCATATTCAAACCTCCCCCCTTGATTGAAGGTATATGATGAACACAATGACAAAAATCGTGAAAGCCTTGACTACATGTTTTTATGATTGCATTATTCCATTAAATGGAAATATTCATTTTTTCTATACATCATTTAATACACATTTCAGCAAAATTCTGCATAACTGACTAACTCTGTGATCACTAGAATTTAAAATTAACTAGGCCTGTAGGTTTGCAGCAGCATGAGTTTTGTACAGACAGTAGGCTGGATACAGTGGGGAAACACTTCTGAAATGTTCATTCAGTGGGTTCAGTGCAATCATGCCCTTATTCACACACACATTTTGAACACACATAAGGCAGCACACTCACAAATTAGAGTAATGGTTTGTTTACACATGGTGACAGTCCTTAAGGAAAGGCAGGTAGCTGTCACAGCCATCTGACATGCTTCACTGAGCCCATCTGGTGAGCTGGCCAAGGTGTCCCCCCTCTCCCTTGGCCACCCAACCTCTGTGCTGCTCACAGTGCCCTCCAGTGGGCAAGGCCCTTGCAGCTGCCACCAGCTTACTCTGTGGTCGAAGGTGTGCTTGTTCCCCATTTGAAGCATGTTCATTGCCTTGATGCATGACTTACAGATGCAGGCTGCAGCAGAATTGTGGAGACAGAAAGATGCTCTGTTAATCCCCTCAAAAAGAAATCAGTTAGAAAACACAAAACCCTTCATTTTGAATGGTGACTGAATGCAAAGGGGAAACAGCAGTAAGTGAACAGCTTACAACTGAGTCATTTTACCTCAGAGGATATTAATAATCCTGTCATAAAGACAAGTATTTATACGAATGCTTTCCAGACATTATACGGCTATTTGTTTCCATCTTACAAACTGCAGTTTTTTGCATCCTCTCCCTGGCACATGATTTATGTGTCATTTTGCTGCACCGCAGCACTCTGATTTCCATGATTTTATCAGCTCTCAGATTAGCTTGAGTTATTGTGTTTGTGTGAGTGTGTGTGTGGTCTTGGCCTAAAAGTTGATTTCATTCCAACATTCAGAGCTGGTTTGCTTTTTAGCATCATTAGGTATTGTTACTTATGTCCCCAGCTCCTAGGGTATTGTTTTGCTGTGGCAGATCTCGGGTGTATGATAAATTGTCCAGATTACTATTTCCTATAATAAATCACTTTGCCATTTCTATTATGATGCATTATTGTTGGAGTATTGTGCTGCTTTTGTATTACTGAAATAGTATTTTCTCTTTTTTCTAATAAAAAAATCAAAGCACAGAACAGCAAAAAGTCTAAAAAATGGCTAGACCTGAGACATCATGTGGTATCAGAGGTGCTGCCACACCTGCAAGGTCACAGAGAAAGGCCTAACAACTCCATAAGGCATTCCCCTTCACACTAACAGGAGATTACACGCACATCCACACACAGCGAGAACTCCAAACCCCACTTTTAAATAATACAGCATGTGTGGGCTCGTGAACTGGCCACCCAGGGGAGACCCATAGCAGAAGTGTGTCAAGCTGAAATATGTGTTAAGTTATTCACCCCAAGAACAAGCCACAGTGGGAGAGAGAGAGGGGAAGAAGGGAGGGAGGGAGGATGCTAACCCAAATACAGTCCCTGAGCACTGAGCAAATATGGGCAGAGATGGGCGGCAGAAAGCATTGGGAGGTCATCTAATTTTCATGAGATGCAATGGCAGCAAAGCAAACATCCTTTTTCAAGTGCAGGAAACCAGCGAAGAATCTAAAGTGCAGAATGATTTTCAAGGACACTGTCAGTGCTTTTTAAATGCTGTAGATTTATGCTTCAAATGGACCAATATTCTTGTAATGTTGAACAAAACGTTGTAAAATCACATAATGTAACCCAGAATTATCTATTTTTACTGGCCTTTTAATTAGCAAAACATTTAATAATTTAGATTTCATCAATAATTCCTGAGGGATTTATTATCGAATGCGTGTTTCTGACAAGTGGTGTTACAGCGGGTGGAAAAGGGTGTGGCAGGACAATATTACTGGGTGTTGTCAGAACAATCTGACCAGGTGATTGATGAGGAAGGAGAGGTGAACCACATCAAGGTGAAAAGTCTTTGTGGTGATCATCAAGCCTGTAATATGATCAGTTAGTTCATTTTGGGATGACTTCATCCCGCTTTAGGTCCATTAATCAAATCCAGATTCAGAATTAAAGCAATATACATGATGTTAAAAAGACTTGATATCTCTGGTAGAAAAATGTATTTCTCATTCAGTTCAGCTCTCCCATGTGCGGTCCTTTGTGTGATCGACATATCATGCTCTCTTCACTCGCTTTCCTTTCCTCAATCGCGTTCTTCCACTTCTTATGGCACCTTGTGAAGCCTTCCCCACACTACTCCAACCTGTGGGCTCCTCTTTGTCTGCCTGTGACAAAAAACAGTAGCAAAAACAGACACAATTACAGCCTCGTTGCCTGGGCAGTGATGTGGAGGTCCTGATGAAATATCCTGTACCCATTAATCTTTCCCCAGGGGGTGCAGGAGACTGGGAGCACTGGGCCAGCCACTTATTAAATGCTCCTAATAGAGGCCATTCATCTCCCCCTGAATCTTGAATGTTTCAACATGCAACATGACCCAACACAACTACTCCCTACGTCTCTGTGCAAATATTGGTATTTTTATTAAGACAGCAAAGTCGATAATGTTTCATTTTGTGGTATCTTTTTAAATGGGCATGATCTCTTCATGAGCTTCCGCGCGTTGATCGATGACTTTGTTTTCACCACCGTGCGAATATCTCATCTATAACTGTGCCACAATAATCATCATAAACAGTCATGCATGAGGTCATTTGGGACAGAATTTATAGTTTGCACTAATAACTATGTTTAATATCCTGATTTTATTAGCATGCTGGAGCTAAATAGATGATAGGTTTGATCAGCCATTAAGGGTTTGTCTTAAACTCATTTTCACACGTTACTCATTAATATCTCTCTATCTGCCAATTAAGCAAATCCTTCACAGTATCATTTCTGGCCTGGATGAACAATTAGATAACACTAATAGCTCTTCTTACAAAACAACTCCCTGGAAACACACACGCTCACACTGAGTCTGTAAGATAATGAATGTAATACAATCACTACAAACATTCACTGTACAACCAAAATAGATCAGCCATGATAGACACACACTGTTTGTACAGTATAGGCTTCTAAGGCCCAATGTATAATCACCATAAATTAACATGGCCTAATTACATTTCACCTGCCAAGCTCCATATGGTCCCCAATTCTGAACAAAATAATTAGGTGACTGCATCCCAATTAAACAATTATCCAATGAAACCTCAGTAAAACAATTACCTGGTCATATCCTGGCAATGACTACAATGCTTAGCAGTGTAATGTTCAGGTCAATGAACAAGAAAGCAGTAAATTATGCAGTATAACAGGATGAATACATCAGCATCAGATATTGTATTTTTGACAAATAAATAATCTCTGCATTCTGTAGTATTTCACATACATTCAACGCTGCCTTTCAACATACAGTACAACTGATTCATATCCCCTGATACACTGCTTTCATATTTGGAAAATGACATCATTGTAGGCGGAGATCTTAAAAGCAGTGATGTTTATGCTGGAGGACAGGAGAAAGAGGGATGAAGGGTAGTAAAGAGGGCACCTGCTGGGTTGTGATGAAGCCGAATCCTCAGGGACCAGAAATGAGATCATCCAAATCAGAGATGCTGTCATGCATCTTAACTGGAACAATAGTGACCCCTACTGACCGGTCTGGCTTTTATCATCCTTATGATGAATACACCACAGCCTAAATGTACAGTACATATCATGAGAGGGAAGTACCTGTTTGCCATCTCTGTTGTCTCCTTTTTGCTTCGCAGTGAAGTCCATAAAGCTGAGCAGACTGTAGGGGTAAGGCTGACTTAATACAAGAGAAGGCCGCTTAGTATCTGTGAATAAACAGAAGTGAAAGCAGTGTAAGTGTTAACATTGTCAGTATTGTTTTCTATTGAAATTTCAAGCATTGTAATGATTTATAACGTGTTTATAACAACAGCCTATCTGAGACTATTCTTTTAATTTTATGCAACATTGCTCCACTGTCATATGTCTTTAACCTTTGTCCTAGCAACAAGGTTGGGGCATCAGTTTAGGGCAATAGGCCGTAGATCCCAAAGGCCCAGTGGTGATCAACACGACCCGGCAGATGGAGGGAGGTCTGCTTTGCAGTGGCAGACACCGCACCTCCCGTAGAAAGAGTGGGGGAGGGAGGGAGGGAGAGGGTGTTGTTTAATGGATGAGTGACTGCTGCAGCAAGGTTAAGGGAAGCAATCTCTGACACTTCACTTCCTCACAAGTCTCTCTCTCCTAGCAGCCAAGACCCCCTGCCTTTGGTACATGTACATGCATCCTGCACCCTGCAGCGGAAAGCAGCATCTCCGACACAAAATTATGTCTGGCCAGAACACACACACACACACACACACACACACACACACACACACACACACACACACACACACACACACACAGATAATAAATCCTTAGACTATTGCTGGAAATGACATAAATGGGCTTTTCAATTAGCATAATGCTAATGACTATTTGTAATGTTTTGAAAGCTGTAAATATCAAAAAAGCAACTAGTGGCACATGTTTCACTATATCTGATTATCACTATACACCATGTGGTTGCACAGGCTTATATATGGTTTTATATGCATACTACTGTTTATTTACAATTTATTAAAAAAACAGACACTATTCTTCACCTGATGTGAAAGCTGCTCCTGGTTCTGTAGAAGGAAAGAGGCTACCGAAGGCTCTATAGGTCTCAATGTCCTCTCTCCACCAGCTGCCCACCTTGCAATGATCGGGCTTGGTTGAGGTGCTCTGGAAACAGGGTTCATCCGCCTTTAATTGGGCTTTCGAGGGACTCTCATTGGTGGTGTCAGAAGGAGCAGAGCTGGTCTGGGTGTTGCATGTTGAGCTAAGGGTCAGAGAGCTACCAGGGATCTGAAGCTGTGTAGGCCACATCAAGCTGCACACAGGGGTGAGGGGGGAGCTGCCCCGCTCAGCCATCTTTGCTAAGATCCCTGAGCCGCTGGCTATAGGCTCCTCTAACAGAAGGCTGCAGTGGAGGTCATTCAGCAGAGGACAGGAGAGGTCTTGATTGAAGCATCCCAGTGCTTCCTCTTGCTGGTGATGCTCACATGCTGTCTGAGCACACACAGTGTAAAATTGAAGAGCCGTGTTTGGAAAACAGGTACCTTAATAATCAACTTAAAGTACGTACCAGTAAAGAGAGATATTGTCTACCTGATGAAGTTCCTCAGACATGGCTGCCTCACTGAAACTAAAACTCTGAAGAGGGATGCTGTCTGATTGGTCCTCTTGTGATAACACAGAGCTCCACAGCTCAGCGACATGTGAGAGACTGTGAACAATTTCTTTTCTCTTTCCTTGTTTGTCTGCAGATTCAAGTTTATTCAGTGACATTAAAGTATGTAAACCATTCAGCAGACTACACTTGTTACCTATATTCTAGCTGAATGTAGCCACATACCAAAGCCAGGTGAGAGCAGATCAAGCTGGGGCTCACAGAGGGATGGCACTGATTGGCTGAGCTCAATACTGCACAACTGAGGGGGGTGATTCATTCTGAAAGTGGAAGAAACAAATATCACTCAGTTTTAATTTACTTGCCAGCATCAAGTACACTAAAAGTATTGTGTGACGTAAGATGACCTCTGACCTCTTATTTAGAGGAAGGGTTTCATCCATGGAAGGTCCTGAAACTGCATCAACACTGAGACCTGAGTTAACATCTTCTTCTCCCTCTGGAAAAGAGTTTAAGTTTTGTCTTTATCTTTTCACTCTGTGTGAATGGTGTGCAAATAAAATCCAGCACAAAGCTCACCTTCTGCCGAAAGAAGCAGCTCCACCAAAACATCTTTGTTGAAGTTGCTGAGGGACATGGGGTCTGCGGCGCCCTCTGGTGTCACAATCATCTCAGGGCAATCTGGCAAGACACCAACCGATGAGGGGGGTCTGCTCTCCTCTTCTTCACCGTCCCTGCTTTGGTTCTCACCGTCAGTGAGGAGAGAAGAGATCCTCTGCAGAGTCAAGGTGCTTTCATACACATATGGATGACCCCGTCTCAACAGAAACAAGGAAGAGGCCGAGGTGAAGGAGGAGACAGACTCAGAGCTCTGATCCTCTGAGGAGGAAATGTGCCTGTGTGTCTCACGGTGCCGCTGGGACAAGGACACACAATACAGGACATTATTTCAAAATCAGATGTTGTAAGAATCAATTTTTTTTTTTGCAGGAAAAATGAAAATGTGTACATTATATAGAGGCTGTTCCTCATCTGGTTCATCTGCATGGGCTGTTTGCTCTGTTTGCTCTTCTACCATGTGCATTGGGGAGGGGCTGGGTGTGAGATGAAGCAGAGCCTGGGTTGACAGAGACATCTTTCTGCTGTTCGATTTTCTCTCGGCGTGTTCTAGCCACACCACCTCACTGGAATAAAGAACATAAGGAAATGATCTGCTGTGTTCTCTGGGGTACTGAACATATTTCAACATTTAATCATCCTCTTTTAGCCACATGCCAGCTACAACCTCGGTACCTTAGCTTGGGAGGGGGATCTCTCACTTCCATCACAGCCTTTCTGACTAGTCTGACAAGTTCCTCTGGAGACACTGCGTTCACTCTCTGAGCCTGATACAGTTTGGCAGACAGCGGGCAGGGTGGCCTTCCTCCTGAACAGTCTGTTGAAACAAAACTCACACTTAATAACAATGTATTTTTATTCAGTCCTGATGCTGTTTAATAATCTCTGCCTTACCTTTTTTCATCAGTGGCAAATGTGACTCTGTTGTCTCAATCCCATCTACATTGTCTCCTTCACCCTGATATGAATGATGATGAGGATTTTTCACAAAAAAAAAAAAAAAGTCATTTCCAAAGCTGAATATCTTTGGTACATAGGTTTTGCTGTATTATAAGAGATTCACCCACATTATATCCTGCAGGAATGTACTTTAAAGCCTTTGCACACAGACCAAATCCATGACAAGCCTGCAAGAAGTACGTGACCATGTCATCTCTTTCTGTGTGGCCTCTCTTCAGCAGAGCCCAGGCTTCAGAAACACAACTGGAGACCAGACACATCGTCCACATTACACATTAAGATAATAAGGCAAATAATATATAATCTAAGATACAACAAGAAGGCCATACGTGAACCAAATGTACCTGTTTTGAAGCAGTACATCTGCACAGAGCTTGGCATCATCAGTGCTCTCTATTGCAGGTCTGGTCCATTGGAGGTACCTTAATGCCAAGCAAGGCTGTTTCCTTGTTAGGAGACAATGGATGATGCAGCGATGCTGCCAAGGGAGCCAGGGGACAGCAGCCCTGGGGCTCAGCAATAGCTCCATGGAGGTCTAGGCGAGGGAGTAACATAACATACATTACTTCTATAAGATTATTTGTTCCTTTAATTTAAAGTGTTGTTTTGTCTATGAGCAGAAATCTTAATTATGTGGGATGAACAAAAACTCCTAGAAATGCTAAATGCTTTCATCATCAAAAAAAACACAAACTATTTCCACTAATTAAAGCGTTTCCTCTACGGAAATAAAGATCTGCTGTAGTTGAATCAATAATGAATGACACAATGGAGTTATTACATTAATCATATGCACTACTCAAGCGACCCATGAGTGTCCCCTGCAGACCACTATGGCCGCTTGAACAAGGACGCTAATGTGATCAACTGGATGGTTAACTGGTTAACTTACATGGTCATTAAAACGACTTAATCAAAATCAGAATCAGTCACTCAGCCGATGAATAAAATCAGCTTTGCTCCTTGGGTGTCTTGTGGTTACATACCCTGACATTTCCATGATCGAGCATCCAGAAGGCCCTGATTTGTTGAGAAAAGCTGGAAGGAATTGTGAAAGCATGGCAGAAAGATTGAAGGAGGTCGTTTTTGCACTGTAGGAAATTCGCCATGTCCAGGATAAAGTACATGAGCTGCGACACATAGGTTAAAGAATTATATAACCTGAAAATAAGGTCTATCTCTTGGACAGAACAGAACAGAACAGAGCAGAGAGTGAGACACAGAGACGTACAGTATGCTCTACAGAATGCTTTGTTGATGCTGTATTGGAATGGATACAACTGCCTGGACTGACATGTTGTCAATACGAGGCACCAGCACGAGCTTCAGCAGGGCCTGCAGATTAGGAGGAGGATAGCACTGGTCTGTGAAGTCCTCAGAAGTCCAAATGCACCCGTGCTGTTTGTCCAGCTGAGTCACCATACCCTGTATGAAAGAGATCCATCTTTCCGTTCCTCCCTCCTCCCATCTGGTCAAATGAAAAGAAAAAGAAAAGCAGCAGGGAAATAAAGAGAGAAACCTCAGCAGGAGAGAGATAGCTTTGAATGGTTTGAAATCCACCAGCATCAAGTCAAATCATCTAAATTACCCAAGTGTCAAGAGATAAGCTTTCTGATGGCTGTGCTCCATTTCCCTCCACATCTGAGAGATACGCTTCACCTCGTGGGCCTCTGACAGCGACAGGAGAGAACAGAAACACATGTAAAAGAGTGATAACGTTTAATCACGCCTATATTATGGTGGTCAATGACATCTGTACCAGGGTATTTGGGCAGAAGCCCCATGATGCCCCACCACTGAACCAGCCGTCCCAGCCAGATGTGTTGCTTCAGAGCCCTGTGCTCTCGATTCCAGCAGGCACGTCTAACGTCTGAGGAGGCCCCTGTGTCCCTGCAGACCACACAAGGGTACCCCACACCTGCATGAAAGACATAGAGACTGAAGTTCCAGTAAGGGGTTACACATGTCAAAAATATGAATGGTTAGGATTACAATTCTAAACCATCATGATGCCGTAGCTGTTCACTATATGTCTTCTGAAGAGTGTACCGTGCCAGAGGTGAGCTGAAGTGAGCTGCCGCCTCGCCCACTGGGCCAGCGTGAGCAGGTTCCTCAGTCTCTGGAGCAGCATGTGCACCCGGGCGAAAGAGCTCCGGTCCAGAAACATCCATAGACCTTGACAACGACTGAAGCCTGCAGGAATAAATAAGACAAAAAAGAGATGTAAAGATCCCGCTTGCAAACTTGTAATTATATTAACCAGTTAATTAATATCATTGATACGGACATGTGAACTTACATAAGGTTAATAACTCCTTTTTAGCAAACTCTGACGTCCTCTGTACCCAGCAGCTAAAAGTCAGTAGGATTTCCTCCACGTCAACATCACCTTATTGGAGATAAAATGTTGAATCGAACATCAAATACTTTACAGATAACGAGTAGCGAGTAAAGGACAGAACCATAATTTCATGCTTTACAAATGCTCCTAATGTACCTTCATCTGTAAGCGTCCGTAGCCAGCGGATGATGGCTCTGATGTTGTTGCTGGTCAATGCCTCAGACCATTGGCATTCTGTAGCAAACATGATGCCTCTTGTCATCAGTTCGTGTGGTGGACTCAACGTATCATTACTAAAAAATATTGTTAACACCTGTGGTTAATTATAGCAACAAAAAAAAAGGTTATTTATGAAAACATCTATGATTTACTTTATGCACTGTATACTAGGTGATTCAACCAAGGCTCATGCAGTGTATGTCAATGAGAGGTAAAATCACTTGTGCACTTAAGCCTGGAAAACCTCTCAGACATGTTTCCATAATTAGCTAAATGGATTGTTCAAGAACACATTAGGCAGTATGATCATTATTTTGAAGAGCTCCTATAGAGAAATTCATAAAGACCTCTTGGATTCTCAGTACTTACTCAGAGACGTGGTGTAGTTGTCCATAGTAGCTCGGTTAATCTTCATTCTTGGTCTGTGCAGAGGTGAGTGTGTCTGCCTTGTGGATTTGCTGACTGGTCCGGTGGCTACAGTAACGTTCTCTTCTTACACAAGCTACTTTGGTACATGTTAATCCACTAATCTCACTCTCAGTTAACATTTCATTGGCTGATTTGCAGCGTGGCTGTTGAGTGTATATTTATGTGTGCGCAAGTGTGTGTTGAAATGAATGTTGGAGACAGAGTAGGTAAGACCAGCAGGGGTGAGATGATAGCTGGGGGTGAAAATTGACTTCTTAAGTGACAGAAGGAAGAAAACTTAACCTGCTCTCCACTGCTTGAATCTTCCAGGCATTTGGCACTTTCAGCCACACCCTGGTCAGTGATGTCAGGAGACCTTTTTTCAATTTGGCAAAAACACCTGCTGTGACATCACTTGTTGGGGCGTGGCCATCGGTGTTACTATTTTTATGGCAAAAATGCCAAACATTTACTGTTTTTAGATTTTTTTATTTGTTTATGTGATAATAAACTTAATTATAACCTGTTGCCTAAACAAAACAAAGCATTTCAAAAATATAACACTGAAGAGTGTTGGAAATTACAGCAGACTTTTTCATACATTGAATAAACACAACACTAAATAAATTATAAAAATAATTGTTAGATGCAGCCCTACTGGAAAGTTTCCACCAGTTGAATGCAGTGTAGCAGCAGTTTTTTCTTGTCAGTGTGCATTAAGCCTTAGCTTACCCTTTTTGACCTGTTTACTCCTCCAGATCCTGTGTGTGGTGTTCACAATAAGGACCACATGGCAATACATGATAGTATTTAAGTTTTACCACAAAAAATTAAAAAAATTCTTTCTATGTGCATAAAGTATTTTTTCATTACAAGCCATCTTAATCAAATCATATACTCATGGTGATGCTGCATAGATTAAAATTAAAATATCACTACTTTTGACTCAAAAGAAAACACACACACACACACACACACACACACACACACACATTCACACACAATGGCCGTCAGCCATTACTTTCACAGTTCCGAGACAGTCGGATTTGCATAGGTGGCAGAAGGTGGGTCCAAATCCCCCGTCGGGCCCAGGCCTGATTAATGATTAAAGGGGATTAGGAGGAGGGTCAGGACTTGGTTACTAGTCTCACTCTGATTCTGCTGTGGCTGCCTTCATACTATCTGTGTCACTACGGCCACTCTACTCTCTCAGGACTAAATCTGAGCATGTCAGCAAGAAAAGAAACTGAAAATGAGAAAATGATGAATGATGGGAATGATGACATATTTTCAAGGTGAATGCTGACTAGGCTAAGGTAGGTGCAGTGGATTTCTTGGATTTAGTTTTTCATCGTGTCAGCTATTTCTGACATTTTCTTTTAGGGAACTTTCTCCAGACAGAAATGCAAGAATCACTGGATTAAAGGAAGGAAGGTCTTATGCTTTTTCAACTGCGTTATGGGCTGTTGAACCGTTTGTCTCACATGTAGATTATTTCCTGTTTATATACAACTGATCATGTGTCATTGCATTTCGTCTCATCAGTGTTTCCCATTTCAAGAAATTGTGCTGTTAATGTGACAATATTTTTTTCACCACTGTAGCCTCGCGGAGCTGTCAGCTACGACTTTACAAACATAATGCAGCGTCCACACGATATTGATCATGACTACCAGGCTAAGCTGCTTATGAGAGGACCTTCAGTGAACTGTTCAACCAATCCCCCACCCGTTGGTCCCCGGCACCCCCTGGAGGATAACCTGTTCCTCTCCCCTGATCTACCTGTGGCCCACCTTTAATTCCCCCACCTCCCCGACTTAAAAGAAAAACTGACAGAGGATAAATACACGATGGCGGTCTTGAGGGTGAAGTTCACCAAGACCAAGAGGGACAAGTTGGCCCAGGTGCTGTGGATCCTCAACTGGATCTCAGTGGTGACAGGGGCCATCCTGTTCAGCCTGGGCCTCTTCCTCAAGGTTGAGATCAACAAGCGAGGAGAGCTTATGGCTGAGAGGGACATCCAGTATGTGCCCAATATGCTCATAGCCGTGGGCCTCATCGCCTGTGCCATCAACTTCCTGGGTGGGAAGATCTGTTACGACTGTGTGGACACCACCAAGTTCTTGCGCTGGAAGCTGATCATGCTGCCCTACATTATATGCACCTTCTTCTTCACCTTCTGTGTGCTGGTGGGGGCTCTGATGTGTTACAGCATGCGTGGGGAGCTGGAGGAGTCTCTGAACCTGGGGCTGACAGAGGCCATGAGGTTCTACAAGGACACGGACACACCAGGACGATGTTTCCTGAAGCGCACTCTGGACATGCTGCAGATAGACTTCCAGTGCTGTGGCAACAACGGCTATAAAGACTGGTTCCAAATCCAGTGGATCAGCAACCGTTACCTGGACATGTCTCAAAAAGAGGTGGTGGAGTAAGTGCAACCTGCAGAACGAGGGAACTGAATGTGTAAAGACTATAAAATGACATGAAAATGGACTGTACAGAAATTACTAACAAGAAAAAAAATTGTTTCATCCTTAATAAGGATTTCATTCTTAGTAACTAACAGAAGCAAAGCATAAAAACATTTCAGATAGTATAATCTAATAATAATTTTAACAATAAAAGTAGAATTATAAATTTCCAGATCCATGGAAAACATAACACAGTTAAGAATATTCCTGCCACTCTCTATTTTAGAATAAAAAGATACTAAATGAAGGATCACCATGAATTAGAATATGACACATTTAATATTTTTTAACTTGATGTGCAGTTAAGAGAAGGGGGGACAACTGTTGATAGAAATTATCACTAATATCTATAAATATATGTTTCTCATGTGTGACATATTGGTGGTTGACTGACGGGGAAAATCAACTATTACTAGTGGCAGGGTTGTTGCCTCTGTGTGTTTCTGAGCACACTATTGGATGTCCCCTGCTCTCTATAAAAAGTCAAACTACCCTTTCTTTTGCAAAATGAAAAAATGTATACATGTCCACCTTTTTTAATCTTCTCTGCTCCACTAATCACTTTCATACAGTCCCTCACAATGACAAGCTAAGATCTAATTTTTCACACACTGTAGCACCAAATCCATAAACACAGACTCTCAACTTTTCCTTCTTCTCCCTGCTGTCTAGTCGCTTAAGGAGTAACGTGGAGGGGAAGTACCTGATGGATGGAGTCCCCTTCAGCTGCTGCAACGTCAACTCCCCCCGGCCCTGCATCCAGCAACAGATCACCAATAACACAGCCCACTTCAACTACGAGCACCAGACGGAGGAGCTGAACCTGTGGATGAAAGGGTGTCGGCAGGCGCTGCTGGAGCACTACAACTACATCATGCAGTCCATCGGCCTCGCGGTCCTCATCACCTGGCTGTTTGAGGTGAGAAAATACAAGTTGGTACCGACAGAAGGTCATAGCGGTGAACTTAAAGGGGAACTCAACTAAAATTTACAAGGTGTGCTTGAAGGTGGTGGGAGGCACTACTGCATATGTGAAAAAAAATGAGCTTTTTGTGGCTCCAGAGAGAGCTGCACAAAGTCTGGTTAATTACCTCAAGTGATGTCACTTGAGTCAGTTGGTGCTTAGAAAAAATTCTGTTGGTGTGGAGTTAAAATTACCAGAGTTACCAGAGATAACTTAGTGCAGGTGTCACCTCAGCCTTTGCATTAACACTTGTATCCACTTCACACACTTGCAGTAATAATCCTTGCGTATTATCTCTGGGTTATCCATGTGCCACTTAAAGTGGACTCTCCTATTGTCCTCTACTCTGTTGCATTGGTTTCCAAAGAAACTGCCACAGACCTGCAGAAACAAAACATATACAATATTAGATCACACAATGATGGAAAAAAGATGACTTATTTGAATTTTAATACCATGATTTTTGCTCATGTTTTTGTTTGATCCTCTACATCTTGTTTCAGCTGTCAGTGTTGACAGGAGTCCGTTACCTCCAAACCTCCCTGGAAAACGTGCTGAGGCAGGGAGATCCTAACTCCGAGTCCGACGGCTGGCTGCTGGAAAACAGCTTCATGGAAACAGCCCGCACCAACCTGAACATCATCAAGAGCCTCGGCAAGAGCAATCAGATAGACACAGCCAACAATGGGGACCCCAACATTGATGTCCCCTCCACCTCCAAAGCACACTATGGGCCAGACAACGTGCCACCGAAGCAGATACCTGAAGCCAGTTGACCTTTTCTCCAATAAAAAAAAGCCCTCAGTGAACAGCATCGCTGAAGGCCAGACTTCTTACAGAGTCAAGAATTACAGCTGAGAACTACCTGTGCAAAGGTGTTTGTGTGTGTGGAAGATGAAATACAGTGTGGGAAATATCACACAATACATGATCCACTGACAATGCCTGTGTTTTTCAACCATAAACCACCATCAAATAAATGTACACATTTTACAATACATCTGTACACAACCGTACTATAGTCTGTTGTTTACAAATGACGTTGTTGCCTGTGTGTTGTGGTTTTGCAACACGTACTAAAAAGCTTTATACACCTGTTGGTTGCAAGACTTGAATCAAAATGATGATGACTAAGTAGTGATGAAGGTCCAAAATGGTACATATTAGTTTTTGTTTTGTTTTTTTTTTATTTGTTGCCTGATTTCACTTGAACATGTAAGAAATTACAGTCAAGAATTTATAGTTATCAATTTTTAGTGTTTAGTTAAATTTCACACATAAAGCATTGAGTGATTGCGCCTCAGATTAAATAGGCCTTGTAGAACCTGGAAGAGCATGATGATGAATTTTACATTAGTTATGTTTATTATACACTAATAGTATCATTTTTCGATTCCTTTCTGTGCATTTCCATCTGCAAATGTAATTCACATTCTTTATAGCAATCGTAATTGCACCAAGGGTAGTAAACAATCTAATAAGTATATTATGTTCTCGCTTTCACATTAGTTAAAAACACTTAACCAAACAGAAATCTACAAGTAATTTATAACAGATAAAGTTCCTAGAAGGTTCAAGCCGTCACTACAATGAATCTGATGTGCCTCAGCAGTGCCACCATGATCTAATTGTCAAATGAAAACACTTTTCGCTGGGATGAGCTACCAAAAGCTTGAAAATAAACCTTTTGAGCTGGCTTTGGAATGACTTCACTGTCTGTCATTGTCTTATGAGGATTTCAGACCAGTTCATTGCAGACTGGGCTTCTTTGTGTGTCTTTATTGGCTGGTGGCAGAGAGACGTTGCTGAGGTGAAGCATGTGAGTTAGTAATGCTGCAGTTCTGTCTATAAGATGTTAACGTGTTAATCATCTGGGGATCCCACATGATATACAAAACAATATTAATGATGAAGAATTTCTCATTCATTTATTCTGTATGCGAGCAAGACAAGAGGGAATTCAATGTCAAACATCCTGCATTGGGGTTCCTCCTTTTATACTGGTTTGCAGCCATTTACATTTTAGATAATAGAAATTATAACATCATTGCACTCTGATTGATTCAGGGCACAGGAACAGTCCATCTATAGATAGGCTAGTGTCTTTATTTCCACAGCCTGGAAGTCTCATGAAATACAGTCAAACAACACAAAAAGGAAAAAAGGATATATTCACACAACTTTTCCTGAATAGGAAGAGATATAACGAATGAACCTACTGAAATGATACCATACTAGATTGCTTTCAATAAAATGTACATTTCTCTCTTAAATAGAATATTGCAATAGGTTTTTTTTTAGGTTTTTTTTTTTTTTTTTTTTACTTATTTTGGTTTTTAAGTAAATAAAAACCACATGGAGAAATGTGACCAATAATCTGTTTGACAGTGGTCCCTTCAATAGGTTTCAACTATTACAAACATCATACAGTAAATATGTGATCATTATAATCAGTTTGGCTTAGGGTTTTCGTAAAATGGTGTCCTATAATATCATAGTATACTGGAAATATTTTCATACAATTCACTCCCTGATTCTTAAGGTTAGTGAGATCGTTTTTGACGAATTAATATTTCAATCAAAATGATTGAATATGCCATTCACAAAGCTTTAACATCTGCTTATCAATAAATGTATCCATATCAGGAAATCATGAAAGTAGGTAACTGCATACTTCTAAGAGCATTGAATCCGTTTAAACAAAACTTTGAAAATAATGTATATTCTATAAAGGTTTTATCCATAATATATGTCTATATGAGTAAAGGTGACAGTAGGTTATGGCGGACCATCCACATAATTGATGGGCAAAAACCAAAATGTGTGGGAAGACTGAACAAGCCTACACATTTCCAAATGAATGTACCCTCCAAAAGAGCATAATTCAATATTATAACTTATAACAGACCTTTTGTAACAGAAGAGAATGCAAAAAATTCACAGCATTACTCAGGAGAAAAATCAAATACATAAACTGATAACAGATGTTTGTCTTTATTTGAATGAGTCTCTTTGCAAATAACATTACTCAAGGAGAAACTCATTCTCACGGCAGACAATCAAATTAAAACAAGGCGACTTGGGTTTCCACATTATCCATCACCCTCCATTACTCATCCTCCTCTTTCTCTTGTGACTGTCCCACCTCTCTGGACTCCAGCAGGGGTTTTATCAGGGAGAGATTGGCTGCTCAGTCCTCCTTTGATTGTAGGAGGGTTGTTTGTTTGCGCGCGTGCGTGCGTGTGTGTGTGCGTGTGTGTGTGTGTGTGTGTCTGTGTCTGTGTGTGTGTGTGTAAGCTCGCCTCAGGAACACTGGAGCAGACTGTGCTCTATGGCTGTGCTCTTTATTTCCCGGCCACCACAGCTGGAGCAATCATCACAACATCTGCCACTCAAAGGCAAACATCACGTTGACCACCTCCAGGCTGCGGGCGATTTCCTCCAAGATGCAGTGCTGCTGCCACAGCTGGTTCAGCTTCCTGTAGCGCTCTGGGCAGAGGTGCAATGGATTGCCCCTTCTAGAAATTAAAACACAGACAACCCAAATGATTCAAGGGTTTGTCCAAAAGAACACAAAATATATTTAATGGGACAAAATTACTGTTTTTTTGTTAGTTATACATTTTCAGTAACAGTATTCTTGGATGACGTCACAATCTGCGCTATGGATGTATTTAAAGTATCGAAAGAAGGGCTCATTATGCCCCTGTGCTCATTGTGACATTAAATATTGTATTGCTAGTACTGATGCATTCATGTGAAGGAGGTATTGTAACTAAGTAAAATGTTATGAACTGGTTTGTTTATCTAGAACGATGCTTCATATGTTATAAGGTCATCATTCGTTTTGTATGTAAAATCTTGATCCTCAAACTAACCAGTAACTATAATAGTCGTATACATGCAGTGGAGCAAAAAGTTAAATATTTCCTTTTGAAAGATTGTGACATAGAGGTATATAACAGAAACACTAAAGTTCTTCAGACAACTGCAACTATAACATTCACTATCTGCAGGTGGAGGAAGTATTAAAATTGCAGCAACTATGTTTTCTTATTTTGCCTGTTGGAGGCAACATTGACGTATCTTCAATTCTGAGCTAAAAGTAATAACAATGCAGCAATGGTTCTTACACCAGGTGAGGATCAGTCTCCCCATAATCATCCAGGTAAGGAGCAGGGTATGTGCTTCCTCGAGTCTTACTGGCCATCAGAATAATTTCACACTCCCTTATCCTGTCAACATGAAATGATATAGCACATGTCATGCAAGACAGAATTACATCAAATAAAATCAAAGTCAAATAATTAAGTTAAAAAAATATTTTTGAACTGACAAAAAAAAAAAAATATCTCAAAAGCCCAGGATTGATGACCCACCTGAGGAACATTCCCACACCAGCTCCACAGGTAGCAGCGTGGGCGGTGCAGGCTCCCACATCTTCCCCATCCAGCTGACTGAGACAGCAGGAGCTCTGAGAGCAAAGCATGGCCCCACAAAACAGGCACAGGGTCGGGTGCTTCCTCTCATCATCTGTAGACTTGGGACACCTGAGGACAAAGCGCAGAGGAGACAAGCGGGTTGATCATCTACGGCAGATTTTCTTCTAACAGATGGTGAATGAACTGACTTAAATTCTCTTCTTACTGAAAATGACTGGCTTGATTGAGGAGAGCACTGTAATCCTCAGGAAGATCAATCAGACGATTCCTTCCCCTGGGGTATCTGGAGAAAGAGTTTATTCATCAATTATAAGGACTTGCTTTTATTACAAAACAGAAGTGGGGCTGAATTAATACAAAAGCCAAAAGTCTACCTGACTGTCTGGATTTTGCCTTTCAGGGCTTTGGTTATAGCTGGGTTCCCACACCACCTATGAAAGACAAAATATTGTCATAAAACTGCTCCCCTCTTCAGCAAATACGAAAACATCATTGATCAGATACATTGACCGTACCTTGATGTTGATCACCTACCTCTGCATCAGTGGACTAACAGTGTCTCTGTGCTCCTGGAAGAGCTGGAACACATTGGAGGGTAGTGACAGGTAACTGCATAGTGCCTCCATCTGTCCTTGAGAGGTAACTGCAATAGACAAAAAACATCAGCTTGAGTTCATGTATCATCACAGACTGTATATTATGATGATAACATACTTTGTTTTGACCTACCAGAAGTACTAGAAAGCTCCTCTGGAGGATGTACACCAGTAAGGCAATTGAAAAAGAGAGCAGCACAGCGCAGGAAAGGTTCAATTCCTCTCCTCACTCTTTCTGCCACAGAGCTGCCAGACACATCTGGAACCAGCCTGACGAGCAAAACACAGAACAATCGGTCAAACAAGCTGAAGACAACAGCGAACAAAGGAGCAATGTCTGCTCCCACTGAGTGGGAATTTGTTTCGGTTACAAACAGACAAGGCTGATTCTTGTCAGGTTTTATTATGAAGCAGGCTGATGAAAAGTAACTGTCCCATTCTGCCTTGAATATCAAACTGCTCACACACCCGGTGAAAATGTCTGAATTAATGAATTTTTGTAGGTAAAAGAAGATCTCGTACTAATTTATACTTATTTTCTTAACCATATACGTTTGTCAAACTAAAAACAAAAATTATGGTTGTGTACAGTATTTTAGCAGATAAAAAAAATAGAATATGTACCTTCCAGTGTGTTGTGACACTATATTGTAGAGCTCTGCTGCTGCTCTCACCTCCTCTGTCTCCTCTGCACCAGCTACTGGACTGAAATCTGCACAGAAATGAATCATGAATCATCCTCATCATTAAACAGCATTCTGACGTAGTTCAGAAAGTGGTAGTAGGACTGTTAGTAGTAGTGGTATTGTTCGACCAGATTGTATGGTTGAGGTTGTTTCTGTTCGTACCTGTAGAGGACAGGAGGACCTGTAGTATGTGTGCCATGGTGACCAGATGCAAGATGTGCAGGTGGTTGTAGGCAGAGCTGACAGCAGATGGCTGTAAGTCTACAGCCTCCTCCTGGTACAGTGAGGGTATAGACAACACCAACCCCACCTGACAAAACACACATCCATTACATACACTATTATAAGGTTCTCACATACAGAGTCTTTATTTGGATAAACTTTTTTTAAATTTATAGTAAAAACTGAAAAAAATGTCAAAATGAAAACCCCATCATGATGTTTCATCATTTGCTCAGAGATGAGGTCAAGCTCATATTCTCTCAACTGAGCAGTTCCCTTTATAGGAGACTTACCAGAAGATGGAAGAAGTCCACCTCAAGGAGGGACGGGGTGTTTTTTCTGCTCATGACCGGCAGCAAGACTGGGAAGAGAGACCACAGTTTTAACAACCGGGACAAGTCTATAGTCATAACCATTTGATACATACATTGAGAGTTGATCTGAGTGTGCTTAGATGGACCACCTACCCCCCAGCATGTCTGTGAAGTGCCTTTGGATTACAGCCTGAGAGCTCTTAAGTCTCTGGGAAGCTGAAAACTGAACTATTGCCTTTAGACCTGCAAGCTAAAATAGAGGAGAATTTCACAAATATGATCATAATTTGCTAATATGTGACATTCGTTCAGTTCAGTTGTCAGTACATGGCATCAAACCTGTCTGTTTTGTAAGGACCCGAAGAGCGATTTCTCCCCTTCCTGCAATATGTTTTCTGTGGAGACATAGAAATGGGAATTTAGGTATTACAAAAAGAAAAAGGGACAAAGGGATAGAGAGACGCTGAAAAGGCCAATGCTTACCTATGGCCTGAATAGTGAAGGCACATGTGTTCCAGGCCATGAGGGGCACACGAGGACACAGCTCATTGGGCGCTGTCTGCAGTCCCACCCTGTGGACCGTGGTGGCGCACACAACCAGCATCTCTGCTATGCTGTCTGAGAACTTCCTCCTACATACAACAAGCAGTAGAAAATTCAGAACTGGAAACACAGATACTTGAGTTATAGTCAGGAACTGACAGTTTCACTCACGGTTCTTGTACTCCATAGCTGAGAATGGATCTAAAGTCTGGCTGGCCCTCTCCACACAGGGCCATCGCTTCCCCATCAGAACTATTGCCCTCTGTGTTGCAATCTGCAAGAGAGAAAGTGAAAACCATCAATTATCTCAGGTTACATGATTTTTTACCAGAGTCTCACACATTACAAACAAATAGGCATAATGACATTTGATGGTACTCTGATAAATAATTACTGAAGCAGTAGAAGTGATTAGACCAAATAGCAAAGTTATCGAGCGGTATCTGAACCTGAAACATCCAACACACAACACCAATGCCATATACGGCAATGCCTTTTCCTTTGCCACTGCTGTTCACCCAGATGACAACATGCAATTACTGTATGCTCAGTATGTCTTCTTACCATTATCCTGAGTGACTGACTTGAGTCCTTTAATCCTAGCAGAGAGGATCTGGATCCAGCGAGGCATGGTTAAATGCTGTCCAATTATCTCTGCATTCTCACTGCACGCAGGACATAGACACTTAAATTACTTCTGAACATTTGTACAACCAACAGTCCATTACAGATTGGCCTGAAGAAGGTGGAATGGACTTACTAGTTAAACATTAGTGGTTCCAACGGGATGAGAGGGACAACAGTATTGCACAGAGACTTGCACAGGGGACACAGGTACTCCCCATTCTCCAGGTCGATGATCAGCTCAGCATGGAGACGGTTCCTGGTCGTATTCTGGACTGCCTCAAAATATCTGAAAAATGCAGAGAATAACACGTAATTGGCAAATTAACTGTCAATGCTGCGTTTTAGTGGACTACACACAATATCAGAGGAGTACTGTCAAAATGGTAAAAATGGCCAAATTTGTTCTTGTAATGACTCACTTCTGCCAACAAGTGGCATGCATGACATGTCCGCAGCTGCCAGTGTGGGTCCCCACTGCCAGTTCAGGCGGCATGAGGAGGGGATATGATGTCCCTGGCCCTTTAAGGGATAAATACAATGAACATATGAGTCATATGAATCTGATACTGACTTTTACCCATGAACCTGTAGCTGCCAGTAGTTAATTGAAAGGTTTGCTGAATGGAGACTGACCATCTGCTCTGTTGGTCAGTATCTTTCCTCTGCACTGTGTCAGCACTGTGGACCTCTGGACACACGCAGTCAGTACCATGGCTGGAGCCTGAGCCACTACCTCCTGCTCTTCCTGGCAAAGAATACAGGTCAGCACCTCCCTCTCAGCCGGGGTTGACCCTCGGTGGGGCCCAACGGCTACACACAGCTCCCTCTGCTCCATGGCACAGCTAGAGAAATAAACAGAGCTAGAATTAATGGAATTAATTTCATATAGATCTTCACCTCTCGTCTTCAAAACAAACCCATAGTGTTGTTGCAATGGCTCTGCTCACCTATCACTTGTTGTAACAGGCTCTCCCTGTGTCCCACTGTCAGGCATGTTGTCGTACAGCATCTTGTTTGACTCAATGAAGTTCTTCTGCATTGCTGACATTTGGGCCATAATCTTCTGACGGTGGAGTTTGGCTGCCTCTGCCTTCCTTTTCCGCTCGGCTTTTTCTTTGTCCTGAGCGCTCTGGACCAACCAAAAACAAGTCAGAGGATAAGATTTCTCAGTATCATGAATGCAGTTGAGTTTCTGCAATGTTGAGTGTCTTGTTTAGAGTCTGGTGTTTCATTGTATTGCTGCAGTAAGACTTTGATCAGTGAAGATTTATCATTATCATCATTATTATTATTATCATTATTATTATTATTATTAATAATCGAAATAATATTATTATTATTATTATTATTTGTCTCTAAGGAAGAATATTCACTAACAGGTGGCAACATAAATGTATATATATATTACGTGAAATTGCAAATGTTTTACAATTATCATTCATTGTTTTGTTTTTTTTACCTCTTCTGGCTTGGTTGTCTCCACACTCATGGAAGCTGTTGGACTGGACTTCTCTCTAAGGCACTTGACAATCTCAAACATCTAGAAGAAAATAAATTGGAAAATAATCCAAAAAGCTGATAATTAATATTTAATGATATATATATATATATATATATATATATGACAAAAATATCCTACCTGTAGGACCCATTTCACCATGTCTTTCTGAGCTTCAAGGGAAGGAAGAGCCTTAATTTTTGACAACAAGAGGAACACTGACTTGCCATGTTCTGAACCAATTCCTGGAAGAGAACAAGAGACATTCATTTCACAAAAATCCCAGAATCTAGCAATTACATATATTTGAAAACTATGATAACTGGTTTTTACTCACTGCGAGCCTTAAGGCTGAAATCAAAGGTCACTTCTTCTACAGTCCTGTCCTCAAGCTGTGTTTTCTCTTCAAGCAATGCCTGACCAATCAGGTGCAGGGCCTGTGTGGTAAAGGTATGTGTGTTATTACAAGTCTTCCTGAGAGACAAACAGTAAAGCAGAGCAGGGTAAAGGCTGTAAAGTTGGATGTCATGTGTACCCTCTGGATCATGGCTTCTGTCCAGTGAGTAGCCCGGTCCTCTGCAGCTCTCTGGAGGACGCGTCTCAGGATGTGGATGATAATGTCACAGCAGAACAGACGCACTATGTTGGAGAAAGCCGGGCAGAAGGCTGGGGGCACCGGAGGACGCAGAGCTGGGAACAAAATAACAAACAGAAGGAATGTCATTAGAGCTGATTCATTATAAACCAGAGTGGAGAATTTCATCACACCAAGGAGCAAGACAGAGGCCTGTGCAGAACAAAGATGTTGGTCACCTTTATCATTGCCCTCCTGAGACCTCCTCTTCTTCTGAGACTCTTCTGCCTACAACAAGTGAAAAATAAGAATGAGCCGAGGGATATTGAACAGAAGTTGTGACAATTGAATGTAAGACTGGTGATGACACATTGCGTTACCTTGCTATGCTGGGATCTGGAATAATGGTAGAAGAAAGGGTTGAATTCTACCAGACGCTCTTTTTTTACTTCATATAGTCCGTGTCCTGACACTCCTGGTTTTCTAAAAGCAGAAGACACAGATTAAACCCACGCAAACATTATTGTCAAGATAACACTCATGACTTGTTTCACCGTCTTTACGTACTTGAAGGTGGAAACTTTGGTAATGACTGTCTCCAGGCCTGTTTCATGGCTTTCCTACAAAGAAAACATTTGATATTAGTTTGTAATATTCCTTCTCGAATGAAAACTCATCATTCAGAGATATGGCATTACGCAACTTACATTCTCTGGCAGGCCTTTGACCAGACTGCTATGAGCCATGGGCTCAATGCACAACAGATGGACAACCTCCCTCATTGTCACATCCTCTCTGGTCACCTGACTTAACCCGGGGACATAGCGCTCACCTGGAAACACAACGCTGGTCAGACACTACAGTGTGGTTCATATTTCACTCAGTTACCATGTATGATTAGTAGAATGTGACACTGCACCAACGATGATGATCAGGAGGTACAGCATCTCTTCTGTCAGTCGATTCCACTGTGTCAGCTCGTCCTGTAAAATTAGTTGCATTTCATTAATAAGGGCAACATTTGACGGCACAAGTTTTTTTTTCTGAATAAATATTGAGGTGTTACTTACCTGGTCCTTGCTTGAACAACTTCCATTAAAATAATCAAAGAGCTCGAATCTCAACAAGATCAGCATGAGGAAGTGGTTGGGGTCCATTTTTGAAGCAGTTATCTATAAAAAAAAAAAAAATTAAAAAAAATTTGTGGTGAGGGTCACATGTCACCATATTGTGTTTGTACATATTCAAAAACTGTGAAGTGCAATAGCAGGAGAAAATGATTGCCACCAACCTGAAGCATGAGGATGTCCTTGTCATACATCTCTTCCCTGCATTTCACATCCTGGTAGTAGTAGACCTGATCATGCGAAAACAACTACTTTAGTTGTAATTTATCAACTGAAGAAATAATAACAGAAAGCAGAATGAAGATAACATCTTGTGCATCCAAACAAAGTAGCATACCTGGCTGACCAATGAAAGCCCATTTCTCCGCCACATTTCGGCTGAGACCTGAGCAGCCAGCACCACACAGCGTAGAGGATGCTCCGCCAGCTGCGTGTAGTCATAACTCTCCTGCAACAGAGAGAAAAATATTATTCTCTTATGTCAGCAGTGACAATTAATACTATTCATTCAATGCTGTAGGTGCTTTTTTTCATGTCACTTACAGGATTGTCCAAATGTTCAATTGCCCCTGTTTTGCACAGAAGTACATACAGGCCTGTGGATCAGAATATACAGAGTAGTAAGTTCACAGTTTACAGAAATAATACGAATAATTTACTGAGTCTACAATATTAGTTCTCCTACCAGCCAGAAGCCTGGAGATTGGCAGATGTATGCTGACAGGCTCCTGAGACACTTTGTACGGACGAACATGGAGGATGTGCTTGCACATGTAGTAGTCAGTGGCCTCCTTTCTGAAGGACTGATTATTGCACTGCATCAGGAATTCATGACACTCTTTAAAAGTGAGCAGCAAGATCTCGTCCTGAAGGGGCAGACATAAGCTTGTAAGGGGGTTTGATGGTTACAATCCCTCCGGCTGTGGGATAACTTTATCGTTTGATGGACAAATAACACAACAACTCACATCAGAGGAACACCAGTCCTGAAACATAGCAAGAATATGGCGCAGCTGGATCTGAAGAGAAAAGCCGGCTTCCCATTCTGGTTCTACTGCGATGTGTTGTCCAAACTGGCGCTTCACCTCCTCCATACCCTGATAAGGAAAGTGAAAGAAGGGTCACCATAACTTGATGTGTTTTGCTATTACATGTTATCAAAGAATGAATCAGGGTCTGGACAATCATTACCTGCATGCACTTGAGAAGCCCAAGAAAGACTTTGAATCCCTCTAAGAACTCTCTCCGCAGCTCTGTAGTCCATATTGCGGGTTTACTGATCAGAATATACCTGAGAGAGACAGAGGTTAGGTCTTTGACAGATGAAGATCAAGAACTTTAAGATTAAATAATTAGTTAAAACTCCAGCCTGTTTAATCACCTGAGGTCGTGGAAGATGACCTGGATGCGTGAGAACTTGTCTGAGTTGTAACCCAGGAAGAAGAAACGATTGCTGTCATCCAGATGTTCACGCAGCAATTCCATAACGGTATCAACTACCACCTTAATGACATTTCCTTCTTCAATCAACTGTCTGGCCTAGAGAAGAGATGGATGTTAAGTGATGGTACAGACACAAAGTGTCTTCACAAAGAAGTAAAAATATTAATGATGTGCCATACTAACACTATAATACAGTATCCACATATATGGGAAACAAGACTTACCAGTGTGGGTACAGTGAAGATCTGAACAGACAGAGCAGTGATGGATATGCTCCTCTCATGGTCATCATGGATGAAGTCCTTCTGTAGCTGCTTATAGTGCTGAAAAGACAAAGATGGGAAATATATTAACTTAAGTATCAACAACTGAGAAAAAGTTTTTAAAGTATTGATTTTTTTTTTTTTTACCTTTGTAAACTCAATTGCAAAAAGCCTCTTAGACTCTGTCTCCATTAGCATGCTACAGAAAATCAGCTCATGTACTATCTTGCGAGCTCCTTTAGAAAACAAAAATAAAATGTCACGTTAGTGTCATAAGGAACTGAGTTTAGATTAATCTACTACAATCAAAGATCAACTTGCCTTTGTACATCTTGGCATCGTGCAGCATGAGTCTGCTGATGAGACAAGGATGGTCTCCATCTGTGTTTGGCTCGAGTGCCACCTGACAGAAGGCCTGCCTGAAGCCAGCTGCACAAAGAATCACGCGCGGTACACAGTCACATAACATTCAAGGTAATATGTACAACTGAACAGTAAGGTGTAGATATGTGTAACATGGTGTTGACAACGATGGCAGCACCTGAGTAACAGATGATCTTTTGGAACCAGGAGCCGAGACGCACAGCAAAGGTCTGATGAGCCATTACTGCTGCGTGAAGGATCTCCACACGCAGAGGCTGCAGGGAAATGTGCTCAGAGTTGGACTGCAAAACAGCAGTGAAAGAGTTATAGTTCACCGAGATGTGCAAAACTCTACAATGATCTCAGGTTCAAGGGTAAACATCATCAATTTCTAAATGAATGTTTAAATAGGTGTAGAGTCTGTGGCTGGTATTTACCCTGATAAGGTCTTTTGCTTGCTGGCAGGAACGAAGGGGTCCTCTCTTTACTGCACGCCGACCCTGTGCAACAGTGAAGAATAATACATAGTAGGGTAATCTGCAAGTGATAGGATGAGTGCAATTATGGGAACTGATTCAAATTAATTTCCTTTTGATAGTAGTGTAAAGAAAACAGATAAAACCAAAAGTACCTCTTTGTCAATAAGTGCTGTGTGTGTCTGTGCTTCAGCCTGATCACAGTTAACAGAACGCTGCAGGGTGTAGATCACATGGTCGTACGAGTGGTGCTCATCATTGTACAGTACACAGTAGTATGCATTGTCTTTTTGTCTGCATGGATGGAGAAATACACTGTTAAAGGAAAGCTTTGCATATGGATCTATGCATTTGCATGGGATCCAACAGGCCATACCGGGGCTGGAGTTCAGCTGATAGGTCAAAGCTCTCCTCCCACACCAAGAAATCTGTGACGTAGTGCAGCAGAACCCGGAGCAGCTTCTCAGCACGCTCATATAACTCAGGCTCCAACGCACACTCATCCTGCACAAAATGAGAGAATAACACAGGACTCACATTGTTGAACATTCTCAGGAGGTGTCTTGTTCCAGAAATAACATACTTGAAATACTGTCTTTGACATATCAGGAACATTTCTCACACATTTTCGAACAACAAATTGTTAGTTGTTAGTGACATCAATACTGAACCTGGAGTGATGTTTCTATAAGTGAAATTTCTTGTTTTCTTTGTCTTCTTTCTTGTATTTCTTAATACAGTAACTTTCCAAGATGAAGACAAAAAAGCATCTTCAACACAAATATGCATCATTACAGAAACTGGAGCCAATCTGACATGGAAAAAGCTTGCTGTAATAACATTTACTAATTCCCGACTTCCTGCGTAACCAGTAGTAACTCTATGATGTGACAGGAAACTGGTCTAAATATTTTGCTTAATATGAGTAAAACAGACAGCTGGCCTGGTGACATTAATCAAATCCCCTGAGAACAAATATCCACATAGCAGCCAAGTATTTCATACAAATCCCTGACAGTTAACATACAAACTAAACAAAACATACAGTGAGTCTGTGTATTTACACCAGACTCATCGTCACACCGCTGTGTGAGAACAAGCTCTGGAATCTACCGCAATCTAAACTAGAAGTGAGTGGTCTGAAACAGCATGATGGGTTTTCATGTTCAGTGTGGAGATACTATTATGGTCATGTGATGTGTCACTGCTTGTTAAGCATAGGTTCAGATCTGATGTAGAAAACACAAAGCAGCCTGCCAGAGATGGGCCAGTGATATCTCTGTTAATAGAAGCACCTGCTGTTTATGGAAAAAGGAACAGAGCCGTCAAGCTGCATGTTCGCTCAAAGCCCCCCAAGCATGATCTTATCAGAGGAAAGCCCAAACACTGTGATCAGCAAAGAAAGGCCAGACAAACAAGTGCTGAAAAACCAATCATCACAATGTGTCCCAGCAGCAGTGAGGTGTAAACTGAATTCATCCTTGCACAATTCAGCAGGATTTAAGCTACTGAAGAAAGGCTGCTTTCAACCAGTCTCACCCACAACTTTTTTCCTTGAGGTTACTCGCACTCAATCACCCTCCCAAATCTCTTAACCTAGTTATAAATTTTCTCAATTGGTGCAGTGCTTTTCTTTCTCATTTCCGGAGCCAAAGTCACAGCCAAGAGAGCAGCATCCACGACTAAGATGGGAAAATAAGCATTCCGGGGTACACTGACACAGAATGGGACAAGTACGCCCCTCCCACATCCCTCTTTCCGCTCTATTATGTAACTCACCGTTACCATGGCAGTGGCTGCCCCTGGGTCGTGTTTGGAGCAACAGGGGCCGATCTTCCAAGCTTCTACATCCCCACAATCACAGAACCCCCCGCCTGATGACGCGTGCATCTGGGAAAAAATGCACATACTGTACTGTCACTGTCAGCAATTAAGTTATACAACTGCTGTAGCTGTGGGAATGCAATATTGTGCAATTTGGCCTATAATGATTTAGAAATAATCAAACATTGATCTTTGTGCATCTAAAATATGTTGTCCTTTTTCCCAAAGTTTAAGAGGCATGCAGGAGGCTAATCAAGTTGGCATTATAACACACTGTGCACAGAAGTGAATCACAGAGCCCATACAAGGGAAAGGTAAGGATGCTTCAGTATGTGTGGGCCCATATAGAAACGTCAGATCTCAGAACAGAAATCTAATGCTGAGCAATTTTCTATTCAACTCATTCATAATTATTCAAGAGGAGACAAGCTGACTCATTAATATACTCAAATAAAACATGTTAAATAAGATTTCATTAAAGATGGAAAAATACTTGTATTGACACCAACCTTGTAACGATGGCTTTTGTGCACACTATCCTGGAAGCAATCCATGCACAGGACACACGTGGGATCTATAGCACAATCCCTGCAATAAGTACAAAGGGACTGGTTACTTGTTTGAGCAAATGTCAAGTAAAATGTATTATCTGAGGTTAAAGATGCCACTCTAAATGTCTAAACTATCGCTGGTTGCCATCAAACCAAACTGCACACTGAGCTCTCCTGGACTTTTTCAGTGTAAACATCCAGTGTAAACTTGATGAGCATGTGAACTTTATTTGTATTTTGTGTTGATACTGACTCACTCGCCACTGGCTGTATATTATATTGATTATATTTTCATAGAATTTATTTCAGACAATGGCAAACATATACTTGTCCCATGATATATTACATGTTCCTGTTTCTAGTGTCTCTATGTGCTTATTGTAATAACAACCTTGAGTTTATTTGAGGTAACATGCACACAGAAACTGAGACCCTTTAACTTTATTCCTCAAGTTATTTTAAAGTTACTTATCACTGTTATGTTAAAGTATATTTTTTGTATTCGTCAATTTATTAAGATTTTTTGTCCTAAAGCATATTGACACCCAGGGGTGCCATGTTGCAAAACTAACAAGCAGATGTACACATTTATGTGAGTGATATGGAATTTCACATCATTAAGGTCCACTCACGCACTGTCCCATATTGAAACCTGAAACCTGAGAGAGTCTACTCATTAACTATTTATTTCTAACACTTAGCCTAAATACTGTGGTGTTGATGTGTAATTAGATAATTGTAGAGCTAAAACCTATTGAGGCCAAACTATTCTCACTAGAAGCATTTAATGATATCAAATAGCCTCCATGTAAATATGTTCCTGTCTTAGAATGCTGTAGCTTTATAACTCATCCAGGATAACCAGAGTCTATTGGGGGTGAGTGCTATAGGCTTCAGATATTTTTTATAGATTCCTATTTCACGCTTAATTTCTAGTAACAATGAAAACAATAATTTTTTATGTACATCTCAACATTGATCAGCCAGTACTCAAAATTACTAACAAGATTAAATAAATATTTAGTATTTTATCATAACTACTATTACTATTGTGGTTACAACTTTATTTATTACAGAGCATCAGAGGGTCTACTCAGACCTGCAGGAGTAGACAGTCTCTCCCTCTTTGAAGACTCGTCCACAGAGCTGGGAGGAGGTGCTACCCTGTTTGAGCTTCTCCAGACCCTCCTGAGGATCTTCTCCAAATAAAAAACACTCCAAGGGATAGAGGAGTCGGCTCTGCATGAGATCCTCTTCCTCCTGAGGGCTGAACTCTTTCCTCAGGCAGAAGATCTGAGGCACCTGCTCCTTCAGGTAGCGGAGCAGCTCCGCCCTGCTGTCTGCAGCCTCCAGCCATTTCTGAAGGACGACAGAGAAGAGCATGACTCGTTTATCAATGACTCACATATCCACCAACTGACACACAACCACATAGATTAGCCACTATTCTCATTGATGTGCAGATAAATATTTACCTTTAGCAATACATCATCATGTTCACTGATCAATTGAAACTTATAATATTGGTATAAGTGTATGTGAAAATATACACTTTTATGACGAGGGTGGAAAGGTCTCAAATTATATCATTTTCATATTGTTCGTTTTGTTTGTTGTACTGCATCAAGTCAATTTCCCCACGAGTGCCAAAGTGTAAATAATAAACGTTGGTAAAACCATATCTAGATAAGTCAGTTTCACTTTCAATATAACGTTGGACCATAGTTTATGACTGACACAACGCAACAAGAGTTTGAGGGCCGAAAAGTTGGGGCCATGATGCTCAAATTTTTTTTAAACTCACAGCCAACTCATGTTCAACTCATGCTGAGGCGCTTTGGACAAAAGCGACCACCAAAATACCACCGGATGGAGATTGACACACTTCGGAGAACGCTACCACATTTTCCCCGACTGCCTTGTCAACTAAGATACGTGCTGACTCCAAAGCCAGCAGCAACCACTCACTGTTGGTGAGCAGTACATATTGTAGCCTTTGCAGATACATTTGAACCATTTAGATAGCTAGCACAGGAGCTAGTTAGCCACGACTGCTAGCTTGGTCAGTATTACATCCTTTGACTGCGCCATCAACCCGTATTGTCCAAAGGAACTAACACATTATACTTCAGCATTTTGTCCGTGAGCCAGAGTAAACACTGTCAGCTGTATTAGCACTTTAAAAATCTTACCTTGCTGAGCTCCAGTCCGTCTGGGGATTTCTCACCCTCCGCCATATTCCATTTGCCGTAAAGAAGGTGTCGCTAGGAGACTATTCCCCTTGTAATCAAAGCCTTTTGCGACGCTATTAGACCATAATTGAAATAGTCAGGCATATTTATGTGTAGGAAAGCGCTCACACTTTAGTCTGTTGATCAAATAAGACACTTATTTGACAATCTGTCCGTTTTTTTTCTATTAGGAAGATGTCCCTTGTCAAAATAAACATTTTGTAAACAAAAAAAAAATCTCTGAATCGCCCTCCGGTGATACAAGGTGGTACGATTTAAGTTTTTGGATCATTGTTTCCATCTATAGTAGTTACATTGCTCTCTATGTCCCTGTTAGGCAGTGATTTCAATGATAACATTTGTATAAATGTATAAATCCGTCAATGGAGTTTTGAATGCAGATTGCGCTGATGTGGAACCCAGTCACTAGATGGCGCTGGTCGCGATTGTCCCGTCTCTACACGGTGATGAATGCAGCGAGACTAGAGGTCAGAGTTGAGTGTTTGACAGAAAGCTGAATATGGATTCTATATTTCATGAGAAAGTAAGTGAAAATGTGTAATTTGAATTATTTAGCCACAAGTAATTCGTCGTGTTTGTTCGGAAAGCCTTGGCGCTTATGGCGAATATTTGTTTACCGGCACTATCTGGCCGGTGTTGAGGGATTTGTGGTGGTGTTTGTCAGTATTGTTGTCCAGACAGCTAAAATGCTAATTGCACCTGCTAGTAAGAGATAATGAAAAGTTTCTTTTCAGCTAGTTTAGGGTTTTGTAATAGCCACAAGGATCTTATTTCTGTCAAGCTAGTGAACGAACTGGCTTGACGTAGCTCTCTTTTCTGTTTAAAAGAGTAATAAGACTAGTCTTGTGTGTTGTTTACGTAAGCTAACCTAGCTGCATGTAGCTCTACTATTATATGACTATTATCGTGGGGACAGACCAAATAGTCTTAACTACTCCCATGTCCATAAAGCTAAATGTGCTGTCGAGAAAACTATTTAATCGTGCTGTCACGTTAGATGTGTGTTTTACCGTGGTGTTTGAACAATAACTTCTCCTTTATTTGTAGCAAGAGGGCTCTCTGTGCGCCCAGCACTGCCTCAACAACCTCCTGCAGGGTGAGTACTTCACTCCTGTGGATCTGTCCTCCATTGCTCATCAGCTTGATGAAGAGGAGAGGATGAGGATGGCAGAAGGAGGTATGGCCAGTGAGGAGTACAGGACCTTTTTACAGGTGAGAAGACACAGACGGTGAATGTTGGTGCAGGAGGTTATTTATACATGCTGGTACCAAACAGTATCTAACTTTTATGTTCTCCCAATGTGTTACTAGCAACCATCTGGGAACATGGACGACAGTGGGTTCTTTTCGATACAAGTGAGTTTCAGACATTCACTTATTATTGTCAGTAACAGATCAATAACCATTATAAACCAGGAATATCAATAACCTTCTTTGTTATCTAATCCTCTAGGTTATTAGCAATGCTCTGAGAGTGTGGGGCTTGGAGCTAATCCTCTTCAACAGCCGTGAATACCAGAGCTTGATGATAAATCCAATGTAAAGTTTCCTTATCAAGAATTTATTGTGTAATTTGTGTAATGGCGTTATCTGTAATCACGTAAATACTTTATAGATTAATTTGATTGTAACAGCTAGTCTTACTTTCATGTTTCAGAAACGAGAAAGCCTTTATTTGCAACTACAAGGAGCACTGGTTTACTATACGCAAACTTGGACAACAGGTATGAGGCACTTGTCTTTATAAAGAATTTGAATACAGATTGATTTACTAAAAACACTGTTTTGTTTTCATTGCAGTGGTTTAATCTGAATTCACTGTTGACTGGACCAGAGTTGATATCTGACACTTATCTAGCCCTTTTCCTTGCACAATTACAACAAGAAGGTATTGTAATTTTGACTTATTCACAGTATGTTTAGATGTTGCAATGCAGAAAAGATTATTAAATTTGTATTTGTGCAGGATATTCCATATTTGTGATCCGGGGAAACCTCCCTGAGTGTGAAGCAGAGCAGATCCTTCGATTCATGAGAGTGCAGCAGCAGCAGCGGCCCAAGCTCATTGGAGAGGATGAGGCCCAGACAAGTGCAGGGTACGTATTGTATGTGCAGATTGTACAATGTAGAGGACCCATGAACCGCTCCAAAAGGTGTATCTTAGTTCATGTTTAATATTGCTTAAAATAAACTTTTGATACTGATTGTGGCAACTGATTAAGCCTTGTACTGTGAGCAGCAGGTCAGCCGCTCTGAACCAGGCAGAGATGGGCTTTGGTGTGGAGGATGAGGTTGTGGATGAAGATGAAGAACTGAAGAGAGCCCTGGCACTCAGCAGACAGGACATAGATGTGGAAGATGAGGAGGCTGATCTTCGCAGGGCCATACAGCTCAGCATGCAAGGTAAATGATGAGTCATTCAAAGGTTTTAAAATTTTCTGTCATTACTTTGTCCCGATTGATTACTGTATTAGTTAGGTCTTACCTTGGATCATGAGTCAGTTAGTCTTTTATTTCAAATTCACAGTAATAACAACTTTTTGAAAGTTGCCTCTGATATTTATAGGAGCAGTGATGAGCAACACGTCTTCAGAGCATGAAGTGGGAAATGTGAAATCAGGTAGCCAGGCAGCAGGGAGTGCTGCAGGAGAACAAAAAGAAGGCCAAAATGAGACACTCACAGCCGAGGAACTGAGGAAAAGGAGACAAGCCTACTTTGACCGGTAGGTTCAGCTGCATGTCTGCTAACCCACTGCACAGTGTGTTGTAAACACTTTATTGCAATCCAATTCAATATTCCTTCGATAACAAGTGCTTTACAAATTCTATTATGTTCAATTCTATGGTGTAAATGTGTCCTTTAAATTATCGTATGCGTGATATTGCATCCACCCTTTTAAGTGAATAGAAAATTAATGCACGGAATTTGACACAAATCCTCTCTGTTGACTGTTTAGGCAGCAGCAACACACTCAACTGAACATTCCTCAACAACCAGACACAAAATCAACAGGTGGCTCAGGTGAGCACATCACATTTTTTATATAAATAAAGTACATATTATTTAATCAATTTTATTAGAAAACCTATCCAAGAATGACATGGAAGATACGAGCCTGTGCTGTGTTCCTCATCTAGGATCAGTAAACACTGGCTCTGTGGAGGACCAACAACAAAAGCCCAGCCAGTGAAGTTGTGAAAGGTTTGCCTGTGTTGTTTACCAGCTGCCTGGATTGGCAACCCCATACAGGGGTAGCTTTGCTCCTTCCTCTAACCTTTTGCACATGCGAACATAAGGACAGTCAGAAGGCTGACACATTTCCCCTGGTTAGTTCGCTGACATGCTACAGAGAAGAGAACAATGACAAAGAAAAGGCAGCAGTTAGTCTAATCTAACTCAGTAAGGCACCGAGGCTGGGAAAAGGGTGACTACAGAACTCATGATGCAGTTAATCCAAGTTTGCAATTGCCTTTGTACCATGGCGCCTTCTATTTCTATTGTATACTGTTTTTTATTCTTGTTTTTCCTCTGGAAGAGATGGAAATGAATCTTCAGCATACAAAGGGTGTGTTTACTTGCGTGGGCTGAATACATACAGAGATGGGTGTTCTATGACTCATAGGAGACTAATGTTTAGACCACAGATAAAAATCTTCATAGATAAAGACAGAGCCTCCTACCTTTGTATTGGACTTGGGTTTGTAGGACATAATATGTGATTCCAGTGCCCTCCCCACCAGAACACCAGTGTGGTTTTGAAATTGTTTGTTTTTGCAATGTACTGAAACATCTTTTAGCCAGCAGCACTAACTTGTGTGGGTCATTTATTCCTGACATTATCAACCATTTTACTTGTGAACATCTATGAGTGAATTCCCAAGGTATTTAGACATGCAACATATTTTTTAATGTTGTGGCTTTGTTATTACCTTTTAAGCTTATAAGCAGGCGTAATGAAATTTAAGATTATAAAGTTTACAAACACAATTTAAGGGTGTTTTGTCCAGTTTGGATGGAAAGTGAACAAAATAATTCTACGGAGCAATTTGTTCAATCAAAGATGCTTTTGACTGATGGATATTTTTCATATCTTGTTGAGAATAAGTTGACATGTAACAGGGAACAGAGATGAAATCTGTAAACATTACGGAACTGTAGCTGATAGATAAATACATTGTTCATTTTTTCCAGCACAGTATGATCACTTGAAACCAAAAAAAGTCTCACATGTCCAACCAGCCTACCTAGTTTGTGACTTCATGTGTTGTTTCTCTTCATCAGTATTTGTCATTAACCATTTAGGGAATTTATCATCAAAAAAAGATTGTTAAACTGCTAAAAGCCTTTGACATCACAGTTTACAGTTACAGCCCCCACAATATTTGTTTAATTGCACTGATTTGACTTATCCTGTTTTCCAATCATACTTAGAGTAGTGTTATACACATTAGTTGTACAAAGATACATTTTTTTGCACTGAGGTTGCCATGGGCTAAAGCTATGGAAGCCATGGGCTGATTAATGACCTTTGGAAATAACAGGTAAATACTGAGAATAAGGGGAGACTGTTATTTAACCTTATAATTTGTATAATGTAAAATCCAAAGAACAAAACAAAACATCAAAAATATGTCACTGTGCATATACTTTGAAGAGCTCACTGAATTTTTTTGGGGATTTGATTTTGACCATGACTTGTTTAAAACCTCTCGTATTGTGCTCTACAAGCTTCCATTCAGTCCTGTAAAACAAACTCTGGTTATGACACACTGTGTGGATGAATAAACCGCATTACTGAATTAAAACAATTTGATTTGTTTACAGTTGTAATGTCTTCTGGAACCGTTCATGCCTCCACAAAAGGATTGGACATCATATAAAGTCTGACTTTTTGTGCTTGATGACTTCCAGAAAGATTCCATGATTTCATTTTTTTTTTTTTTTTCTGTTTGATCTGTTAGGCTTTTTTTCTATTTAAAATGCATTTATGAAAGAGTTAAAAATGTTGGTAGTTGGGTTTTTTTTTTTATCATTGCATTATTTCCACTCACTGCATTCTTACAATAAGTACTAATTCATCATTTATGTTATATTTCACATGTTACCACAGCACATTCTTTCATTTAATGTATTAGTTCTTGTTCCAGGATTAAAGTGACATTCACTCCTCCTAAAGTTTGCCATGTCCTATTTATTTCTCGTTATATTAACGGTAATATGCCGTTATTGATGGTTCTTGTGCCATCACATCTGGAAAAGAGGCCCTGAATGTTGAATAAACAGCTCTGACTCCATCTGGATCAACACAACAGGCGGTGTGTCTGGGTTAATATATAACCCTCAAAGCACACTTGCACTTTGTTTCTCCAAATAATAGATGGATCTTTTAGACGCAGTCTTGCCCAAGCTGAATGGTACGTATGACGGTTCATTTTTGAAAAATGTATTTCAGTAACAGCTACCTATTAATTTGAAAAAATTTCATTCATTATAGTGGTTTGGTGATAATGTGTAAAAATTAAGTTGTTCAGAAGATTTTTTATAGATTTTTTCATAGTTATGTCACTGTTCAGTTGTGCTTCTTTAACATGTTTCAGGTCGTCACACACTTGAATTATGGCGGTACACAAAATGAAGATGGGATTTATTTTTATTCTAACCTGCATGTGCTTCCTCAACCCTGTCTACCAAGCACAACTTCCAAGTGCCACCATCTCAGATCTATCCATCAAAAATATGGACTTTGCCATGAACCTTTACAGAAAAATGTCCAATTACCACGACAAGAACATCTTTTTCTCACCTCTGAGCATCTCCACCAGTTTCGCTGCCCTCGTAATGGCTTCTGACGGCATAACACACGAGGAGTTACTCAAGGGTCTCAACCTGGAGCAGCTGGAGAGGGCTAACCAGCCAGAATTTATCCCAAAACTTTTCCAACTTCTTCATGAGAACATCACACAGAATGGATCACTGAAGCTGGACCAAGGCATGGCCCTCTTTATGCGCCAGCAGTTTGAGGTAGAAAGGGAATTTGAAGACCAGATCAAGACGTTTTTCCATGGTGACATCAAAACTGTAGACTTTGCAGACACAACAGAAAGTGTCAGGTTCATCAATGAGTACATCAAGCAAAAGACTGAGGACAAAGTGACAGAGATGATGTCCACCGTGCACCCACTGACCCAGCTCATGTTAATCAACACAATTTTCTTCCAGGGTAAGAGGAATCACTCTTATATGTTTTAGAATTACCCATTGGGTCATGAAGTTGTTTGACTTCTGACCTGTAGCCTCTACAATTAAGCAGTATTATATCTTCCACAGGTACCTGGCAGATGCCTTTCAACTCCAATTTCACTGAGAATGCACCCTTCTACATCGACAACTATAATGTTGTGCAAGTGCCAATGATGTTCAAAGAGGATAAGTTCTACACGATGGAAGACAGACAACTTGGAGCCAAAGTGCTGAAGCTACCGTACCGGGGAGGTGTTTCCATGCTTATCCTGCTACCCAACAAAGGCAGGGACTACACTGTAATTGATGATGAGATCACTGCTCCAAAGTTCCTCAGCTGGGTCAGAGGTCTGACAAAAAGGTAAGTGCACATATACTTATTACATGGAAAAATGTTACATTTTACACCTACTCATTAGGATTATCTTTTATTACCTTTTATATTATTTCATCATCCATATTCTGTTGTACTTAGCTATTTTTGTGACTTTGTGACCTTTTGTCTTGAAAGGTGCTTTGACAAGCATCCAGGAGCTAAAGTAAAAAATCATTATAAGATACATTATACAAAGTGTCAAATACCTGCAGCAACAGATAACATGGGAGTCTACTTATCATGTCAAGCCATGTCTTGTTCACAGCAAACTGGAAGTCAACATGCCCAAATTCAAGATGGAGCAGTCGTATTCCCTGCACAATCTTCTGCCAGATATGGGCATGACCAGTGTCTTCAGTAATTCAGCCAATTTGACAAAGCTCAGTAGAAACGCTGCCATCAAAGTGTCAGAGGTTGGTTTTCAATTTTGCCATGCTGTTCCAACATACTTACTTATTCCAGACCGCAGATGATGACCTCAGTCTCTACTGTGAAATCACAGGTGCTGCACAAGGCTGTGATTGAGGTGGATGAGACAGGGACAACTGCAGCAGCTGCCACAACAATTGGCATTACTCCATATTCCTTACCCAGGACCTTCATTGTCAACAGACCGTTTTTCTTCTTCATATACCATGAAGACACAAACTGCCTGCTGTTCATGGGCAGGGTGATTGACCCCACCAAAAACTAGCAGTTGTGAAGTGTGTACACATAACGTTGTGTTTATTTAGTCTTCCAAAAGGCCTGATGATTTGAGATATGTGGTTTGGTCTGTTCTTTTAAGGCCCACTTATATCTGTTAATAAAAACTTTACATTGATGTGCCTTTCTTTGGGATTTAATCAGTAACAAATCATTCCAGCTCTAGAATACTTAGTATATATACTTGTGTGTAAAACTCATTCTAAATGACAACAGTACATAAATGAGACATCAACAGTATTTTACTAATAAATTACTTTATTAGTTTTTGTTACTATTATTTACTCAGGCCAAATAAATAACATAGTCTAAGCCATGAATAAGAAACACTTTTGGGTTGCCCAATCTGTGGCTAGTATACAAATATCCAAATAAACTTGCCTTGCTTTGCCTCGGTGTTTATTCTTCCCACCAGGGCAGTGGATCATTTTACCTCAGATGTTGTGGAAAAAACTAACTATTGATTAACCCTCAACTATTTATTGACATTTACCAATGCAGACTTGATGGATTATTGTAAAAACTCTTCATCAGTGGCCTATTTATAACTGCGTGCAGAGGATTTACAAACTTTTTCGATAGGCTTAATAAAGACCTTTTGTAGTAACGTTACCATGTATACCTGCAGAGGTTATAGTTTATTGGCCCTTTATTTGTGATTTATTAACATTTACAACCGCAGACTTGATGCTTATTAGAAAGCAAGAAACGTGTAGTTAAATAAACGTGTTAAATAAATGGTTTATTAACCATAAGTAAATATTACTGGCTATTTATAATGCCTTGATAAGTGGAGGCCTATGAGAAAGGGATTTCTATTATCGGGTGAGGGTTAGATGAGATTGAGTTGTCCTCGTTGTTCGACAAATAAAGTTTTTCAAAACCACGTGACCAACTCTGTCATGGCTGCGCCCTCGTGCCATGTGTGGTTGTCATCGGTTGTAATCATATTTTGAGTTCTCAAGAAAGCACAGAAAGTCAAGGTAAGAGCGCCGTTACTGTTTACGGTTGTTGTATAGTTGTCTATCATCTTAGTTTTGTACGAGTAATGTAAATAGTTTGACCTAACTACACGTAGTGCCTCGATAATTTCAGCTAACAGTGAAAAGTAGGATACACAGGCGCGTCCAACAACTCTGAAGCAGTGTAATATATTCGCTTCACCCGGTTAATTTATGTATTTGTAGGAAAATGAAGACAAAGAAGATGATACCGAAAAACAAGCGTCTGTCCTCTGGGCTGCAGAAAAAAGCCAAACGGAGCATTCACGTGAAAGGCAAATGGAAAGCAGTAGAGCTGGATCCCAGTCTCTTCTCCGAGGAGGGCCTGGAGGGTCTGGTGTGTTTTGAAGAGCTGACAAGTTACCGTCTGATAGACTCTGAAAAGGCTGCGGCCAAAGCAGCAAAAGAACTGAAAAAGAAGGAAAAGAATAAGGCGAAGAAAAGAAAGGCTAGCAAAGAAGAGGAGGGTGGAGGGGATCCTGGTGTAGAGAGCAAAGAGGGAGAGGAAACGGCTGAACCAGCCAAGAAAAAACCCAAAAAGAAGGAAAAAAATAAGAAACAAGCTGCAAAGGAATCAGTCCCACAAGACAGCAGTTCTACAGAAGTGGCAAAGAAGGATGAAGCTGCCAGTGAAGAGGGAGGAGAAGATGAAGCAGCAAAAGAAGGCACAAGCGATTCAGCAATCGGCTCTGAACAAAATATCCAATCTAAAAATGCAAAGAAGCGCAACAAAAAGAAGAAAAAGAAACAGAAGCAGCAGATAAAAAATGATACAGAGAAAGAGCCTGGCCCGGAGCCTTCATCACAACTTCCAGCTCTGGAAAAAGACAAATCCTCTCAAGACAAAGTGACAAAACCCCCTAAAAAACGAGCAAAGAACTGGACAAATGCGGCACTTTCTGGATCTAAGGACAAAAATACCGACGTGGGTGCATGGAAGGACCTGTTTGTTCCCTCCCCTGTGCTAATGGCACTGAGTAGTCTTGGATTTGGTTCGCCCACGCCGATTCAAGCCCTGACATTACCTCCAGCTATCAGGGATCGTATGGATATACTGGGGGCAGCTGAGACCGGTAAGATAAAATGCCTTTCATGCTTAATGTCAAAGATTTTGTCCCACAATAATCTGTTCCATGTGAAATTAATGTGAGCACTGTCATTGCAGGAAGTGGTAAGACACTGGCTTTTGGCATTCCCATGATCCATACCATCCTGGAGTGGAAAAAAGGTTCAGATAAACCTGTTGATGACAACAATGAACCAACAACACTGGTGGAGAGTTTGTATTTACCAACTGTAAAGTCAGGTAATGCAGATGAATCCGTAACAGAAGAGGACCAGGAGGACAACATGGCGGCTGAGGAAGAAGAGGAGGCAGGTGTTGAAGACCAGGACCAAGGTGACTCAGATGAAGACGCCAGTGAGGATGATGAGTGTGGCGGTGAAGACGAAGATGAGGATGAAAGGCTTGGATGCGTTCAAGTGATCAAAAATGCTGAGTTTGACTTTGATGACACTGCTGACGCTGAAGAAAAACCTGCTGGTGGTCAGAATCAGCCTCTGCTTGGACTGGTTCTCACTCCCACCAGGGAGCTGGCTGTTCAGGTCAAACATCACATTGATGCTGTCGCAAAATTCACAGGTAAGACATTTATCCTAATCTTATACTAGAGGTCTTCATCCCTTAACAGATGTGTGAATGTCAAGATACTGAAGATGTTATTGTACTGCAGATATCAAAACGGCAATAGTGGTGGGTGGAATGGCACAACAGAAACAGAGGAGGATGCTAAAGCGCAGGCCAGAGATCATTATTGCTACTCCAGGACGTCTGTGGGACTTAATCAAGGAGAGACATCCACATCTGCTGAACCTCAGGCAGCTCAGGTGAGTGACAGGTCACACCTTTGATTCTTTTTTTACTCATAAAGTGCTGACAAACAGTTCTTTTAAACACAATTGGTTGGCTCAGCACGCATGCTTTATTACAGCAACAGCCTGGATGAAAAGATATAGTGAGAAATACGTAGAATAATGTAAAAAGAGGACAAGCTCCGTTAAAGCAGTTAAAAGGCAACTTTTGAATTATTGTAGAGAATAATCTTGAAGTACCACAATGGTGTGAGTGTTTTTTTTTTTGACAAGTGGGACAACCTTATTTGAAAATTGTTGTCTAACATCCCAGCAGTGGAATATTAATTAAAGAAAACTGCATGCGTAAACATTTTTGCTATTTGCAGGAGGGGTCTTGTGCAATCTCTTTCAAATAAAAGACCAGCAGCAGCAGCACAATGTTTTCTGAAAGCTAAACAGAAACCGCAGGCGCTGACTTTGTTTTTATTGAATTTGACTGCCTTCCAGAATTTAGCCAGGTCTGACTAGGAACTTGTATCTTCAGTAGTATCCTGACTTGGCAGCTCCAAGCCAAGCCAGCTCTGCCTTTATTTCTAACAGCTAAATGCTGACGACTTCACAGAACGAGGCAACTGCCAGGTTCTGTGAACCTGGCAGTTGCCTTGGCTGTATTCATCTCCTTAAAGAATACTGCCAAGTCAGGAGAAACCTGTAGCCATGCATAAACACAGAGTATGTTTTATTCAGATCTCTTTACAACAGAAAAAAGCACCTTGAGAGATGAATCAAAGATCAACATAAGGGCTCTCAGGATTGTGAGGAATATTTATATGATACACATCTAGAAGGAAGGCTGGTTTGTTAAGTTTTAATGTGTCTTGTTTTTAACTACTTGGGGTTGTGTTATTCTGTAGGTGCCTGGTCATTGACGAAGCCGATCGCATGGTGGAGAGAGGCCACTTTTCAGAGCTGGAGAGTCTGCTGGAGATGCTGAACACCATTCACTTTAATCCGATGAGGCAGACATTTGTGTTCTCTGCCACGCTGACCATGGCTCACAGCCTGCCCACTCGCCTCCTGCAGAAGAAGAAGAAGAATCTGGACCAACGGAACAGGCTGGAAATTCTCATGGAGAAAGTGGGGATCAAATCCAAACCCAAAATCGTCGACCTCACCAGGAAGGAGGCAACGGTGGAGACGCTGACTGAGACACGTATCCACTGTCAGAAAGAGGAGAAAGACTTCTACCTTTATTACTTCTTGCTCCAGTACCCTGGGCGCACCATGGTGTTTGCCAACAGCATAGACTGTATCAAGAGACTGAACTCCCTGCTGGTTATCTTGGACTGCACTCCACTGCCTCTACACGCCAACATGCACCAGAAACAACGCCTCAAAAACCTGGAAAGGTTTGCTGAGAGGGAGAGGTGAGTGTTGCACACACTTGCAGTAGCAGTCTGAACTTATTTGCCTTAGGTTGACTTTATCAAGTAATAGTGTGGCTATGATGAAATATAAAAACCTGTTAACTGCAACCAGAGGCTTAAGGGTTTAATGTGCGCCGGGACAATGTTTCACATGAGTGGTTCCATCCTTGAGTTTTATCATAATGCATATTTACAGTTTAGAGTGTGTTCAGTAATTTACAAGTTTGCAGCTACAGTAGTTTTGCAAATTAATCCCCGTAATCGCTACAAGAAAATTTGAAGTTTCAAGATTTTTCTACATTTAAATGGCTTAATCAACAGATTTTGATTAAGCCTTTTTTAATATTGAGAGGTAGGTGCTTCATTCTGAGGACAGACATAGTTTCATACAGGAGTTTTATTCACTCCTAAAAGTGGAGGGTGGAGAGACTGCTACAGCACACGTTGATTTTCAGTCATGTCTGTACATGTGTTGCGTGCTGCTGCTCATCTTGGCAAGCTCTCCCCAGGAGACGAAAATGCACTTTCCTAGTTAAATTAAAGTTGAAAAAATGATCACTGTAGTCATTGTAATCATTAAACACATTAAACGCAGCCCCATTTGGTAACTTTCAGTCCAAATTTTTCCTTTTTTTTTTCTTTTTTTTTTGTAATAAGCAGTAGCAGTAAATAATAATTTAAAAAAATGTAAATCATGAAGCCAAAACTCAAACCCAAAAAGAAATACAATATTTCTATGAGAAAACATTGAGCTCCACCTTTAATTCCACGCTTTACTGAACTGACTGGATTTAATTTACAGTTGTGTTCTGCTGACCACTGATGTAGCTGCAAGAGGACTGGATATCCCCAACGTTCAGCACGTTATTCACTACCAGGTAGGATTTTTGACAGTTTTTTCCAAAGCCATTTATTATCTTTGACGGTGAGCTAGTTTGTCAAATTTGGTTACCTGAATTCAAAACACATTAACATTGCTACCAACTAACCGTAACACTAAGCACCATACAGCCCTGAGCTGTAGTGCAGGAGACTTGTACTGTTGAGCTGAATTTTGTTTACCAACTGACAGGAAAATGAGAATTCAGAATCCAGTTTTAACTTTTGAGAGTGTTATCTATAGAAGTTTTCTCATTTATTGTCTTAAAATTAAAGACTGAAACATCACTGTGCATGGTCCGTGTTTTTATTTAAAGAATATAACAACTTTTTGTTGACTGCAGTAGTGGAGTATAAGCTGTTGTAGTTGTCATACTGCCACTAGTGTTATAGAGAAAGTCTTACTGATAACGGATAAAATAATTTCTATAATGTTCTGCTGTGTACATCAGGTGCCGAGGACATCTGAGACTTATGTCCATCGGAGTGGCAGAACAGCAAGAGCCACTAAACAGGGTCTTAGTTTGCTGCTAATAGGCCCAGACGACATGATGAACTTCAGAAAGATTTACAAGACTCTTGGAAAGGACGAGGAGCTTCCAATGTTCCCCATAGAAACCAAATGCATGGAAGCAATCAAGGTGAGATCCATTGGCACTAGTTCTTGTCTTAGGGATGTTAAAGAGATTATATTTGATTGATTACTTTTGAGTGTGTGCTTCCACAGGAGCGAGTAAACTTGGCTTTGAAGATAGAAAAGATTGAGTTCCACAACAGCAGGGAGAAGCAGCACAACTCCTGGTTCAGGCAAGCTGCAGAGGCCCTGGAGGTGGACCTGGATGATGATCTTTTACTTGGTAAGACCAACATAACCCTACCTATGACTAAAAAAATCTCTTGTAATATGTTACGTCTATTGAAAAATGGTCAAATACAGACAGCTGAAGATGCCATGTATGTCCACAGGCAGAGCAAAGGATGAGGACTCTGACAGAGAGCAGCAGAAGATGGTAAAGGGGATGAAAAAGCATTTGAAGCATTTGATATCCCAGCCTGTGTTCAAGAGTGTGATAAAGACCAAGTACCCCACTCAAATGGGAAAGCTGTCCCTGCCTCACATGCCTCGTTCAGGGTTGGAAAGTGCCCTAACCAGGGTTTCAATAGAGGAGAAGAAGCAGAAGTTGAAGAAAGGTGTTCCACCACAGCAGAAAAAACAGAAGCAGAAGAAAGAAAAGCAGCAGCAGCAGCAGCAGTGACATGTTAATGGGAATGTGTATTTAAAAAGTCCATCTTTGACCTGATTTCTTTAGCTGTTAATTACATAAATGTATATTTTAAAGTTCATTACAGTTCATTCAAATACAATTATTTCACAATGTGCAACAATTGTATTTCCAGATGTTGTTGAATCTCTGTACACTGCAAGATTTTTATAAAAATCTGTTTTCAAGTGTCTTAAAGCACAGTTGTGATTTATTCAACCAAAGTCAATATTCCTGAGTTGATCACAGTTCTGCTGCATCACTGGTCAGTGATATGGTCGAGGGTAGAGAATGTTATAATGTGACGTTTGGTAGAGGAGGTGCAGGGAGGGTTCAGCACCCTCTGGAATGATGTGGTGAGCCAACTCCTGTTCATTACCCTCCATAGAGACCACATGTATGCAAATGTCCAGGGCCTCTGACAGAGCCAGGATGTCCACGTGATCACACTCCATCGCCATAGTCTCCACTTCCTGAATGAAGAGAGCAAAGACATTACCAAACCTGGTTTTTCCTTGACCTATCCTGTTTTAAAAACAAAAAACAGACTTGACTAACAGACTATCTTCTGTTTTTTTCACTAGATGGCAGCAATGCTTTACTAACCTGACAACAGTATGCCTGTAGATTGGGAGCCTCCACAAAGTTGCGGAAGAAGTCAGCATGGTTTTGTAAGTGTGCTGAAGTAAGCAGCCTAAGATACTGCACCACACTGTCGGAGGTGGTCTGCTCATTGAAGAGCCTTAGCAGCGTGTCTTCCTGCTCATCACCCTGGCACTGCTCCAGCACGTTTACAACCTTCAAGAGGTACAAAACAGTTGAACATTACACAGCACATTAAATTTACCTGGTAATATAATAGAGGATGGGATACTTTTATTTTCATTCCAAATTTTTTTAATAAACACAGAAGTCTAGTAACACACTAATTGGGCTTCACCAAGAGCATATTTATAGTAAGGCGCTTGCCTATGTAAGGATTTTTAGCAATTCATTAACAGGCATGCAGAGATTTTCCACTGTTTAGTCAGTTTTCATTAAATTGTGTTCTGTTGATACTTTTGTTTACCCGATTTCCTTACAATATTTGCATCGAAGTGTGACCTGCCAGAAAATGTAATGAAACTAAATGAAGGTGAGGTTCAATCAAATCCCCTCTAGAGCATGTGAATGAAACTGTGCTATACAGCTGATCAATTCGGAACCTGAGAAAGACACTTATCCAAGCAATAATTTTATTAATTTTTTGTGCTTGACACCTCAATTCTTTGCTTTTAAATGTGTCGTGACAGTCACACTAAGTTAATTGACTAGCCTGGTTTTAGGGCCCAAACTGGAAGGCCACAAAGTGAACAGCGTTTTTTTTTTTTGTTTTTTTTTATCTGCCACTGGTTTTTGTAGCCCACTTTGTCCTATTACCTGACATAGAATCATTTCTAAATGGTTCCTCCCCAAAAGTAAGTTATTTGATGCTTTTCCTTGAGCAGAATTATCATTTATTTAAAACAAAAAACAACTGTCTTTCAGTGTGTTATTAGAATTTTTACCTCAATGACTTGTCTGTTATATAAATGGTGTGATTGTAAAAGGTATTTTTTACTGTGATCAGGTGGTGCTTGAAGGAATTCTCATCAAATCCCGCAGAGGACAAAACTTTGCCGCTTTCAGTTATTTTGTCCTTGAATCTGAAATGGAAAACCAGTAAGAAATGATCTTATTCATCTACATGATGTAGTGTGTCATCAGCCCCTTTACATTTTGGGTGACTTTAGTGAGGGTAAATGGCAGTAATGATGATAACGGTGGTGGTAACTGACCTCTGCAGAGCCCTGGCATTATGTAGGACTGACTCCATATGTGCGAAGCAGAAGGCTCTGTAGAAGCAGTTGCCATCCCCTCGCACTTTTCTCACGGAGGAAAACTGGCTGCTTAGATCCTAACAAAGGACAATAAAGTCTGGTTATTATGCGGTGGGCCGGTTGAGTTAAGAGGGGTAACTATGACCACCTGCAGTGCACCATCCCAGCCCAGATAAATAGCCTACTTTATGCTTGGCACCAGGCGTTTGCTCAGGAAACAGCGAAGAAATGTCCTCTCTGCGTGAAACAAGGCTGCCTGCCTCCATCTGTCGAAAAACAAACAGCTTCACTATCTGCGAGACCGGAGAGCAGTTTAAAAGGTCGACAGCATGGAAACAGTGTAAGAAAACGTAATTAGTGTGGCAAGATTCCGTGCATCAAAAACTGTGTCAACACCATTGTTGCAATTTTATTTCCATTTTCTGTAAACCGGATGTTTGCAGGTACCACGTGCTCGCGCTTAAAGCGACAGTACAGGGACTGTTACATGTTTGAGTCATGTCTTGGCAGATGCCTTTTTGTGACCTAAAAATAAGCCTTAAGGTGATTTTTTTTTGTTTGTTTTTGTTTTATCTAATAAAATTTTCTTTAGAAGTTGACAGGCGAGTTCTTTCTGTGAACTGAAACCTGACAATATTTCTCTTTTACAACCGCAGATTCACAAAAGACATAAACCTTCACAGTTATAAATATAGGCCTAATGCAAGACTTTTTCTTTTCCTTCAAATATGTAATTGTGTTTCTGTTTAATTTTCTCATTAATTTAAGCATTGTTATTCAACAGCAGCAGCTCTTGTTGTAAAATAAAGGGAGAGAGATTAAAAATTTGTTAAAACTTGTATTATTAAAAAAAAAATTTAATTATATGGCTAAACAGATGTGGTTTACCAGTTTACACCACAACATACATTACTTTATATCACAATATATTCTAGGTCACTTTCTCTCCAAATCAGAAGCCAGTGCCTACCTTTTAGTCCACAGTGAACAGCAGCAGCTCAGGTTGAGAGAACAAGGAATAATAGTTAGTAAAGAAGACAATCTTTGACTTACCAATTAATTAATTTTACACATAGGCTATAAATAAGCGTAGCATATGGCAAGTCATGTTTTTTTTTTCACCATATTGTCGATTACAAATTTGGAAAATGTGATGCATTCAAACCAAAACAAACTGTTTTCAAATAAATACACAATTGTTAACATATTCCTCACCCTGTTGTGCTGTGTGTGTGTGTGTGTGTTAGTGCATGTGTATGTTAGTGCACGTGACTCCCTCCCTGGTAATAAACTTACCAGGTGACGTACTTTATGTCTGTGAGGGCACAGGCCTTAGGGGGGGACATTGCGATTGGACCAACGGGATCAGTGCAACAATTTGATGTCCCTACCCAGACTGCATTGCACCATAAAAAAACAATGGATGACTATGAGTGAAAGGATTTTTTCAAGTTTTATAAAAAAAACTAAGGCATCTAGAGTGTTTTTTAACAAGGCCTATTAGTCAGGATTCCTTGTCTTATGTTAGCTTTTCTTGTTTTTTCCGTTAGTGTTGGTAGGTAATGCTTTGGAAATAGGTCTGGAAATGCAAGATTAGAGAGTCATCAACAGTGGTGAAGAAAGGGCTACTCAGATCCTTAAGTAAAATTACTAATAAAATAAAAATTATAATTAAAAAAAATACTGTGTTATAATGGAAATGCTCTTTTTGATTAAGTAAAAGTAGAGAAGTATTATCAGAAAATTGTACTCAAAGTATCAAAATAAAATTATTCACAATTCTGAAGCAGGCAAAGCAGGCACACACAATGTGGCCCCTTAACGGGGCAACCCAGATTATTACTTAATCTTTAGGAATGTAAATTACAGACAAAACAAACCCCTAAAAAGTATGGCTGAACATGCTTTGCTCTACTTAAACTGCATTGCCCAAAGGAGTAGCAGCATTGCAACATAACTGACGATCACTGTCTGCACTGCAGAGCTGTGAAAAAAAACCTGTATGTACAAAATTGTCTGACAACATGGAAAAGGTCTTGCAGAGTCAGGTTCGCTCTGCTACACTATATTTTTCCTGATTGTGACTATTTTATTTTAAAATGCAACAATGATTACATTCCTGAGATACATATTTATAAAGTCATGATGCTCAATTACATTTGATCAACTTGCTTTCGAAACCTTTATGAAATTTTAGGTGGAAAATTTCTGCATAACATTTTTCATCAAGACTTAGGAAAACTGAAACTCTGTTACACAAACCAAACCACTCTTAAATATAGACAAAGGAGCTTAACACAGCTAGCTAACTCTAGCCTTTTCCAGAGCTTTTAAATGCATCTCACAGTCCTGATGGGTTCTCTTGACACAATTGATATTTGAAAAGATTTTTTTGTCAATCTGTTTTTTCCATGATCAAAAATGAACGTTCACGCTCAACAAATTTAGTTTTCTATAAGTAGTCACATCATAAGTTGTAAAAGTTTCACATCAACCCATTGTCTCACTCTTTCTGCTGACTTTACTTGAACTTTTGATCTGTGTTTTACTGCCAATGCTTTTCATTGATCCCCTCTCTCTCTTGTCTGTCAGAGCTGTTCTGCTTGTCATTGCAGACCCAGACTCCATTAGTCTCCTCGCTCTCTTCTCCGTGTCTGCCTTGTCCAGTATGTACTCCTGAAATCAAACTCTTGGTTACTCAAAAGTTAAGTAAAATAAGCAATATAAATTATAACAACCAAACTCATCCCTGAGGATATTACCTTCACCATGCCCATCATCGTCAGTACATTCATGTTTTCCAGAGGTCCATATCCTGGTATATAACACTGCTCTGCAAGGTTGTTGACGGCCATAAGCAAGCGTCCCACTTCCTCAACCTGGGAGAAAGTGCACATATGGCAGTATTCCTGTCTGTAACTCCTATATGTAAATTACCTAAGGGTTATTTCCAACTCATTATCTTGAGTGCATACCTTCTCTCTGGACAGGCCTTGCTCCATCAGCAGGTTGACCTCTGCCTGCTTGTTCTTCTCTTTAAGTGTTTCTAACTCACTCTGGAGTTCAGACAGTTCTTTGTTGGCAATCTGCAACAGCCGTAAAAAAAAAAAAAAAATATTCAAGCACTGCCAAATGAAGAAATGTTGCACTGTATATCTCAATGTGCAAGTCTGACCAGTTTCTTAATGCTGTGTTCCTGTGTCATGGTCTGCAGTTGTCGCTGGCCCTCCTCCACCTCCTCTTCAAGTCGCCCCAAACGTTGCAGCAGCTCCCGGTTGGTGATGGACAGGGTCTCATGACGCCGAATGATGGGCATAACCAAAGATTCAGACCCATTATCGAGGTAAGCTGAAAAAGTTTGGTCCATGTTATTGCCAGCGTGTAATTAACTTGTTAGGATAAACCAAACAAATTCATGTAAAAGCTCACCCATGGAGGGCAATGAAAGTCAGTTTTGTACTTACTGCTGGGGAGATAATCGAGTGTTTTCATCAAGTAATCCTCGTAGATCTTGTATTTTGTCATTCTGTCTTTTAAAACTTGCTGTCTGTGACATGAGACATGACAAAGCTGAGGTGAAAAAAGTGACTTAATGAACAATATTACCACATCAAGACTTGGTTTAAACTCCTCACCTTGCCTGAAGCTGTTTCAGCTGTTCTGTCAGATCTTCTATCGCCCTCTGCTTCAAAATGTTCTGCTCCTGTGCAGCTTCATACTTCTTCAGCGCTCTACATCGCTTCACTTCATTTTCAGCCACAAACTTCTCAAATTTCATCGCCCTCTCTTTAGTCTAGGTGAAAATACAAACAAAAAGTATTGGAACAAGTTATGTTTAATGCCAGGTAGCATCAGTGACTAATATCTACTCATTTATTACACTTGAAAGCAAGCAGGTTTAGGAGCAAACGATGAGGTTTCAGCTCACTTGCTGTTGCTTTATCTCCAGTTCAGACTTCCTCTGTGCTAGAGCCTCCACACAGCTCTTAAACTCTTGCCGTTTGAGTGCAAGTAGCTTGTCCACCTCATCCAACTCCGCCTGTTTCTTCAGAACCAGGGTCTTTCGCAAAGTGTTCACTCCTGCCTCAAGGACTCTGCTAGCAGTCTACAAATAAAACATAGCCAGCACAAACACTGAAACTCTGTTACACAAACCAAACCACTCTTAAATATAGATATAGATCCAATGTGCTCAAATAAGCAAGCAAAGTTTATTTATGTAGAACTTATTAAAACAGGACGAAGAAAAGGGAAAATAAGAAGGAGAGAAAAGAGAGAGACAGAGATGACAATATATAAAAACAAACAGAATCACAGAATGAACATAGGCTTATAGGTTTAAGGTGTTTTTTCCATAATAAAACAACAAAAAAGAACTATATATAAACGAACTACAATATCTTTAAAATGATCAATTAAATCAATTTTCTGTATATTGCGTGAATGCACAATCTTACCTCTGTTACAACAGGTATGTGATTGACATCCTTCTCCTCTCTGTGTCTGTGGAGGTAACTGACAGTCAGTGGGGCCTAACAATACCATTCAGTCAAAACGTGTATGAATGGGTTTTAAAGAGAGAGGCTGTGGACATGCCGTCCACTGTGTAGTGTAAGAACAGGCCTACCTGGTGTCTTCCGACTGTGTTACGAAAATGTTTCTTGTTCTGTTTTCCACCTTGAGTTTTAGACAGTCTCTGTTATCTAAGAAGGGAAGAGAGGACGTCGTCATGATTAAGTAAATTTACTGTGGATTAATCCTGATGAGTAAACAAGACTCCTGCAGTTATTCCACGTTCAGACGATCAGAAAGACGATCGAGGCTCCTTCCCGGATGTTTTCCTACATTTGTGTAGCGGTTGCTTAGTAACCGCCGACGAGACAACTGGGAATGCGCCGGGATCGTTTCCCGTTGTCATGGCAACTGCCGGGGTGGCGGTTCAGTGTTACTGGCTGAATGAGAGGCATAGAAATGAGATCGTTAAGACCGGGAGGAGGCGAACGCGAAGAGTGCCCACTCCGTCCTAAGTACCGCGAAACGTGGACCAAGTTCAGTCTGAGCCTCTGAGTCCAGATCGTTGACTGGGAGTTGTCTGGGATGTTGTCTGGGATGTTGTCAACTCTGTAAAGAGCTCACGTGAGAAATTCTGCTACTCTTTAGACTTTACCAGCGGGGTATGTCACATAATTAATTTCACTCTGTGGAAATGGAATGAAAAACAAAAAAAAAATGCAGGCAAACACATCCCCCTCCCAAGTCAAAGAGCACAATACAGACTTTATACAGTCTGCGGCTGCAATACATGTACCCACCCTGGACGTTTAAATTCAGTAAGGCCAAGATGATGGATTGTGACAGTAACACAGCAGATAACTTTATATTAAAGATCCACTCCAGTCATATAAAGATATATAAACATAGCCAGCTTTGAATAATAATTTGTGCCTGAGGGTTTTCACACAAAAAATGTATAACCTTGTTAAAAATTTATGAAATTAATTTATGAATATGCAAATGTTGCTAATTTCAGAGGTTTAAGTACAGGACTCACAGAAAAAGTTCATTCTCAGTGTGTGTGTGTGTGTGTGTGTGTGTGTGTGTGTGTGTGTGTGTGTGTGTGCACTGGAAGTTTCAAGTTTGCACATCACACTTGTGTAAGTTGCATTATCCACCATGATTTGTTTTCCAACTGGTTGTGATATCACAAAATCATGCATGTACGTGCACATCAAACTTGAAGTAAGCACTGAGAAACTTTCCTCCTCCAGCAGATGGATGTGAAAACAGACTTTTGCTGCCATTTGTCACTCTGCACAGTGACGGTCACATATCAAGTGAAGTCACAATAAGCAAAACAAACATGCGGAGGAGGAGGAGGGTAGCTTTAAAAATACTTGGTTTAATAGACCTTTTCATAGTGGACATTTTGACACATCTTCGCAGGAGAACCACAGGTTTAATTAATAATAATAATAATAATAATAATGAGAGCTGAACTTTTAGCTTTTAGTTTTAGGGCCAGGGTGAATGTTTACGCTGACTCACTGGCAAGGCTTACTGATACAGTTCCATGGGACAAAGCCAACATTAACAGTATTAATTACACTCGTGCTTTTCATGCTATGACCAGTCAAAATATCTGCTCATTCCAGGACCCTAGTATAATGATATTATAAGTGCTGTTTGGTGTTTTTATAGCATTACCTGTGATCAAAGAATGAGTCATCTTTCACAACCTAGTTAAATAACCAAGCTTGTTTTGGGCAAAATGTGTGGCCCCTCAGAAATTTGGAAACAGCCTCAGAGGTCGTCTCGCCAAGTTCCTCCAGCTGTAAATAGATACACTGAAGGACTTGTTTGTGTCACATCCAGTTTAAATGCAGGAAGCATTTTTCACAAAAACTTCTGAAGAAGTGATTGTGAAACAAAAATCTGCTGTCATTGTTCTTCTGTTTTTAAAGCACATTTCACACTTCATCATGTTACAGAAAGAGCTGACACAACAGAGGATCATTAGACAGGGCTATTCTTGTTGTAAAGGAGGATCAACAAATTTATAAAGTAACTGCTGTGAATGGGGATCAGGAACACTGTCACCTGGTGAGTTGAAGTTTTTGAAATATGTCTGAAGCTTTAAAGAAAAGAAATTGAAATATTTTTGTATGTTTGTGTGCATTTCACCTTTCTTTAAATATACAGTATAATGGAAGTCCATTAATCATGGTCATAGTTGAGCAAATAAACTGAAACTCCAGCTTTATGTGTTATTTTAATGCCATCGCTCTGCTGCATAACTCACTGTAACACTCCACACAACCTCACATCAGTGTTGCCTCTGGAGCAGCAGAATCAAGTTGAACCGAACACAGTTGAACATGCCCTTAAAAGGCATCTATCCTCAGAGCCTGAGCTGCTGCCCTCTGATGTCTGCTGGTGCAGATTTTAGCTCTTTCAAATTGGCTTGGTCTCTAATTCATACAGTATGACGATACAGAATGTGTGTATTATACTGTGCATGTTGATGCAGCATATTTTGTTTTAAAGCTTTGCCAACCAGATTTTTGCTGCCATTGACATTTTGAATTTGGTTTTCTAATCCTTTGATTACTGGATCATCAGCTGCATCCGTGGTCTGTGAAGAGGACAGCAGCACACTGTTGGATGTCCGGGTCCGCAGACTGGACAACAAATCTTCTCCTGTGATGCTTGCAGTCAGCAGATCCAGGTCTCTTTACCAGAGACTAAACGATGATATCAAAGACAGACTGGCTCTCTACTCCTTGGGTCTCCACACTGCAGACACAACAGTGAACTTGCTCAGGTGAGGAAAAGTGATATCACTTCAGTTCAACAGTATTTTATAAAGCTTTACCTTATTACATTACATTGTATATATGCACATTTTCATTTGCAAATGAACCTAATAAAACAATTCTTAAAGAAATCTAAACTTGAAACAAATTTAAACTAATTGATGTGGTGAAAAAAAATACCATGCCTATGTATTATTTCATATAAAGTTATGAATTACTTGTACATGGCATGGTTCTGAAATGTCATAACGATGGATCACCATAATTAATCAATTGTCAAAGTAAAACTGAAAGCACTGTTAAAGTAAAACAAAAAAATGTTGAAGTAGAACCTTTTGTGGAAACATTTACATGTGTTGTTGATTGTCAGGATAGTTTACTCAGTACAGATGACTACTTCTTCAGACAGTTAACTACTATCTCATGGTCAGGTCCCTATAAAGGTTTATTTACATACATTGGAGGCAAAACGTGACCATTATTATTAAAACACACAGAGAGAGGGGAAAGGATTAATGGCACAGTCCTGATACTTGTCTCGCCTGCAAGTGCATGCGGTCTGTCAATCACCAAACACCACCCTCTTGTGGAGATACGTCAGCCAGCTGAATGTGAATTAATGAGGTAGAGGTGGTGAACATGAATAACTGTGTCACTGTGACAGGAATCTTCATAGGACAGTTTTGCCCGACAGTGTACACAGCCAAACCAAATGATTACGGTCTAACAAGAACACTGCATTAAGACCAAATTTGGTCACCAGTTCCCAAGAAAGGATATATTTTGAATACTTTTAGGAGGCCTGAGAAAGAAAATGATTTCCTTTTGAAAGGTAAAAGCTTTAAGATTGAATAAAAGCCTGTGGATCACATTGCCATATGGGAAATAAATTGATTTCATTTTCTCTAGTGTTAAAACCAAACACAAAGCAGAAGTTACAGTCATGACTGAAGCTCCCACTGAGGACACCATGTCATTAGAAAGAAATGTCTTAGACTTGTGTAAATCATATAGATCAGTTTGATGGAAACATCTGTAGCACTGTCCAATCATAAGCAATCAACTGTAGAAACAGGAAGCAACGCAAGCTGTAACACAGTTTTAAGCCAATGAATGTATCAAATGTGATAACTTTGTTTTATTATGTACATACATGAAGAGGTGCGTATGAGTTTGTAGTAGGCCTTTTCACACAGTTGAGAAAGAGTGGAAAATATTTCACTACGCTAACCTACGCGATGTTATTTGGTCATTTAGTATAACATTATGTAAGTTGCGGTAAGCTTTATTGTGTTACTTTTGATTTTCCCAGTTTCATGCTTTCAGAGATGAAGACGCGAGGAGGTCGTTTTTTGTGACTGTCGCCAATTTACATATTTTTTTAATCAATCGATTGATCAGTAAGAAAGTAACTCTTTTGGCTAGTCAAAAATGTGTCATTAGGGTGTCAGTGAGAGCAATAAAACACCTTATTTCAAAAATCTCAGCTACAGTCCATCTGACTATAGTATTATTATCTCTTACCAGGAGTGAAGGACTTACAGTAAGACTCAAATAACGGTCCCTGTGGACACACAGCCTGCAGTACAGATCTTCAATAATGCATTCAAAAGTGAGAAAGGGAGCTGTGGCCAATGATTTTGTTGATTTTATCTTTTATCTTCTTTGTTAGTCCTTGTTTTGTGTTTTTCTCTGGCACTGTGCTTTTTATTCCAAATTCCCCTTTAAGATTAATGCTTTTTACTACCTGGTTGTTTAATTTGGAAACCAGCCAATGAAATAAAGGCTACATGCAAAGACAGCCATTTCGGTTTGGAGTGCATTATCTTGAGTGCTGTTTGCCTTATCTCTGGATGTCCGAGTCTCTTGACATATATGGATAAAGCCGTCACCCTGCCGCCTGACAATACAGTCCCAAAATAATCTGAGAGAGCACAGCTGAGCAGAGCTCAGCGCCGCTCCGTCGCCTCCACCGCCGCGCTGTGTGCGAAACACTGCCGTGAAATCTTCCATCAGAAATGACGAAATTCTGCTATTCTGAATACTTATCTCAGTTCCGTAATGCTGGAGGTAAATGTAATAATGCAATGTCGCGAATGCGAGGAGATACGGGGAGAGGAGACGGTCAGAGCGACGTAACGTCAGAGCCGGAGTGAGTCTTTCGTTGTTGCTGTTTGACAGAGGCACCATGTGTTTGTGTGTACGCGTGTGTGTGTGTGTTGGGGGTCTTTGTGCACTCTTCTGTGTAAATAGAGAAGAGTATGAGCGGGTCTTTTTTATTCTAGATTAGTTTAATAACATGGTATATCAGTTAGGATTGGTTATTACGGTTTAATTAAGATAATCACCTAAATCTTTAAAAAAAAAAAAAAAAAAAATCAAGGTCCGTGGTTGCGTGAAAACTACATCCCTCAAACACTGCTGATGTCTGTCTAGAATTACACTCCACTGCATTTAATTGTAAGTCAATTCAAGTGTTTTTCTCTTCACTCTGTCTTTCTCTTTCTCTCTCTCCTTTCAAGGGATGTTGACCCGGTGCTCTTTGCCATCAGGAGAGGGGATGTGGAGGCTGTTAATGATCTGGCAACATCAGCTCCTCACAGCCTACTGAAGGAGAACAAAGATGGGTGGATACCTTTGCATGATGCTGCCTACTGTGGACAGGCTGAGTGCTTGAAGACCCTGCTGCGGGGTATGACACTTGAGGCATCATTGTTTTTCCCAGTGCATTAATTTGTTCACAGTTTGACCTTAGTTTCAAAATGTAGGAAGAGAAAACATAGATATATTCAGAGAGGTGTCTTGGTGCGTTGTTTGCACATTCTTGAGATGCTAAATGAGTCACCCAGTTTGTGTGATATGTATATTGTCTGCTCCAGTCCATCCAGGTTCAGTAGACAAACGTACCTTGCAGGAGCAGACGGCCTTGCTGCTGGCTGTGTCTTGTGAACATTTGTCATGTGTGCTGTGCCTTCTGGAGGCTGGCGCTGACCCAGACATCAACAGCAAGAACAAAGAAACCCCTTTGTACAAAGGTACAGCTGTGAAACCGATTGTATACAACAGGACTGTTTGGAAAAAACAAGTATGGATAACCATATATCTGCCAGGTACTGGGTAGAAATGACTCTGTGTCTTGTCTGTCTCTGTAGCATGTGAGTTGGAGAATGTGGATACAGTGAACCTCATTCTCTCTTATGGGGCCACTGTGAACCAGCGGTGTGGTCAAGGCTGGACAGCCCTCCATGAAGCCGTATCCAGGAACAACATAGAGATCTGTGAGATTCTAATAAGAGCCGGGGCTGTAATCAATCCACCTAATACCTACAGCATCACACCGCTCACTGTAGCAGCTCAACAAGGACAGATGAGGGCACTGTGTTACCTGATTAGAAAAGGTACTTCTCTGAACCAAATTCTCCTACTTTTCACATTACTCATCCTCATTTAAAGGTTATAAAGAAAGTATGCTCTCCTGTAGGTGCAGATGTGAACATGCAGACATGTGATGGTGTTACAGCCCTGCACGAGGCCAGTAAAAATGGCCACAAGGAAATCGTAGCAGTGCTGTTGACTAAAAACGCAGATGCAAACAAAACCACCAACTCAGGTCTGCTGCCTCTACATCTAGCTGCCCAGTATGGACACCACGAGTAAGTTGACTTACTATCACTTGTTAATTGTTATAAAAGAAAACATCAGTCAAGATCTAACATTTGTATTAGGAGATTTGTGGTTATAATCTACAGTAGAGTGGCTATTGTAATATATTGGTGTTATGTTAAGAGTTATATAATCTCCTCTGCAGTTGTTGTTTTTAAATATTTTTCATTAACATTGTCACTTTTGTGTTGAGGATTGTGTCCCTGCTTGTCTCAGTGACAAGTCGAGCCCGGCTCCGGCACAGTTGGATCAGCCCCCTCCACCTGGCAGCAGAGCACAACAGACACACAGTGGCAGCTGTGCTTCTGAAGACAGGTGCAGATGTAAACGCCACACTGGCCCATAATCATTCCATTCAGTATGCCGATCGGCGCGCGACAGCCCTCTACTTTGCCATTGCCAACGGCAGCACCAAGACAGCAGAGGTGCTGCTAAACGCCGGCGCTAGTGTGAGCCTGGACCCAGTCAGTCCTCTGCTAATGGCTGTAAGTCAGGGCTGTGTCAGCACCGTGTCCTTACTGCTGGAGAGAGGGGCCGATGTCAACGCCAGAATCCTATCTTATGGTACTACGTTCCCTGCTGTAGTTGCACTTTGCATGAACAATCTGCCTCTGCTCAAATGCCTTTTGGACAACAGCTGCGATGCCCTCTCCTGCTTTAACTGTCCATACGGCAGTGCCCCTCACCCAGCTTCAGGAGGATCCCATATAAGAACTGTTGGCAGCAATGGACATGTCTTACAGAATGACAGTGTGCTTGCTTTAAACTGCTGTGAGCCATCAGAAAGAGCAACACAGGTGTGAAAAATAAGCAAAAACAGTCTCATGCATTTCACCATAACTGAAACTTGTATATTCTTTTTATGTAATTAAGCTTTTATCTGAATTTCTCTTCCAGTTCTGCGAGTGGATCTCAACACCAGTTATGTGTCAGTGGGCAGGACCAATCATAGACTTGCTGCTGGAGCATGTTGGTCATGTTCAACTGTGCAGCAAGCTCACTGAACTACTGGACAGCCGAGAAGAATGGCTTGCTGTTAAGAGGAAGTCATGTGAGTACAAAATCTTATCATTTACTTACTTCCTTATATATCTCCTTATGCAAACATGCATCCTTCCACTCTGTCTTTCACTTCCTCACACGTGCATACAACACGTATGTGGTCTTCAAATGTGCAAGTGATCTTTATCTTTATCTTCTCTTTCTGTCTAAAGTGTCGCCTCGTCCACTGCAGCACCTCTGCAGATTAAGCATTCGGGTCCAAATGGGGAGACGCAGACTGAAATCTCTCACAAGTCTACCTCTGCCAGACAGAGTGATCCGATACCTGAGCCTGACTGACTGACTTTAAGATGAACTTCAAGCACTATATGCATGAGAAAATGTGACTAAATTTATCTATTTGTGGTTCTTTTTTTAGTTGTGTCTGATGTCTTGAATCTGTACATAGTCCTCTCAAAGCAGTTCTCTATGTATAAAATATCTATTTATAGCATAGGTGATGTGACAATTAGGTTCTTTAATCTGTCCCTTAGAGTGTTTTTTTTCACAGAAACCATCAGTGAAAGTTAAAAATGATCTAAAGCCCAAGGGATTTCTTGAAGGAAGTTGAATCATTTATTTAAAAATAAAAGCAATTGTTTCAAATGTGCCTATGACAAACAAAAAGCAAAATCTATGCCCCACATTCTATTCTCATAGTTGAAAGAGGAAACTAAAACAGGATGCTTTAATGCATTTGCATGGCTTCTTCCTACCTTACAAAGAACAGGCAGTATCTGTAGAAACCTAAAAGTAGAAACCTTTTAACTTACTGTCAATTTTCAGATACTTGGTGACATCAGACTGGCATCAAAGTGAAGCTGAGGAAGTTATTCTGCAAGTGCAATTTAGTCCTTTAGATTTAAACAATAAAAATAGATGAAGCATTCCAATAAGTGCTTGAGAAAGAGTCTCATGTTCAAATGCTGAAAGAGAAAGAGGCTGTGCAGAAACACAAAATGAAAGTAATTAGTCCTATATACATTTATTTTAAGTGTGAGTAATTAAATGAATCCAAACACGCTGAAGATGGGTGACTGGACGGTGGGTTTGGTCGGTATGGGTTTGACCACAACATGTGTGTGAATTTTCTGTCCATAAGGATGCTCAGGTCTCTCTGACTCAGTCCCTGCTGTCTTGCCCCACAGTCCCACAGGCGGATGGGGGACAACAATGTGACTGTGGAGGACCTGGTGTCCGTGGTACTGGAAGGGGCAACAGCCGCACACACTCACACAGTGGTGAGAGGTCAGGTCCAATTTAAGCGTCTCTTTGTCCGCAGAGCTGCGCCGACTGGACGCAGACAGTGTGGCCTTTGCATCATTACCATAATTCCTTTTTCTCTTTTCATTTTCACCGCCCTCAGATGTGGACGCAGGGCTCCTTTTCAATGCTAAATGAGAGTGCTCCCTCTTAGTTTGGGTCAGCTTGGGTTCCTCCCAGAATGAGGCTGGTAGCTGGCGTTTCCTCATAGGCACCTGCTCCACTGCGCTCCCCACATTCTCCACATCTTGCGCATCCGAGCTGGCTTTTTCTGCGACCTTCACACTTTGGTGACCTGTCCCCACCGGTCTTCCGCATCCATATTCCGCGGGCCTGTGAGTGTGGCATCTTGGCACCCTAGAGTACTTCTGCGAAAACCGCTTCAGTTGTTTCTGCAGATATTTCCTGTGATCCACGGAGCGTCTGCACGGAGCTGACTTATCCAGGGCCGCCTTGATGTCACTGGATGCCAAATTTACAAAATTCAGCAGCGTTTTGACCTCGCTGTCTGCATTTGCCATTTTTGCCAAGACTTTCTTAAATCAGTCCATGTTAGAGCTGGTCGCCCACCATCAAGGTCTAAAGGGAGATCGGAGAAAAAATAGGTTTTGCGTAATTACGCGTGGAGGGAATTCTGTAACCAAGCCTCAAATGAATGTAATGCATCTTAATTTATACTTTTTGAGAGTAATAACCATTTACTCACCACTGCCGGTTGGATCCAGACTCTGAAGCCGCAGTCCAAGCACAGACTTCTCTCCAGGCTGCAGTAGGAGCACTTCAACAAGTTGAATGAATATAAACTCGTTGTAGTTATGGTGCTTTCCTTGAACCAATCAGCGACCCCAGGCCCCTCACAATGCACCCCAATCAGCCTCCAAGCGCCCTGCTATCGAATTCTTCACCATTGCAAATTGTTGTCATGGAGATCTGTTAAAAGCCGCTGAGGGGATGCGATATTTCTCCTACACGGTGATTTCTGCGCGGTGGCCAAACATCTCCTAAAATCCGGAGTGAGCATGAATAAAAATGAGTCGGCTACGGATTCTGCTGAAATATGCATGTACTCTTAACTTTATTTTGGAGCTGTTAAAAAGTTGAGTTTTTAACATAGATACCCCTCGCACCCTCCCCAAGAGTGATGTCAGCTGTAGGATTTGGTGAGGAAGGGGGGGATCTAAAGAGTGCATAACCATGGAAAGGGGCCTGAACGCTCAAGAATCTTGTCTTTCTGTTTGCCCCCTCAATCGAGCGACACAAAGGCTGAATTACTCATTCAAACCTCGCGGGACAAAGGGAAAGGAGCTGGATAGCACTCCTGCATTTGTAGTCAAACATTTAGAGACTTAAATCGAGTCGTCATGAAGGAGAAAGAGTCGGACAAAGCCCATAGAATTGCCATCAGCAAACATTTTCCTGTGTCATATTATGGGGTCTCCATGGCTCCCTCTGGCCCGCGGACAATAGCACAAGTTTGCACACTCGAATACTGTCACCCTGCCAACGGCAACAAGGGCCCAAAACAGGACAATCCTCAGAGAAAGCATGGGCTCCGCGGGGAAGGTTGCAATAGAGGAGGAAAAGGGGAGTTGTGAAATGCTAATTGAGCTTCATCCCCTTATTGAAGTGGAAAAGGAGTACCTATCCTTCCATTGAACCGCAGCAGCAGTGGAATGAGATGTGAGGAAAGTGTTTGTCTGGTAAGTAACACCTCACGCTTGTGCACTGTGCTGCCCTCAAAGCACAGGGTAACATACACCATGAATCACTCTTGCACCAGAATTTTCTTCTTTTTTTTTAAATGTGCATTTTATATCAAGGCTACAGGCCATTTATTTAGAGTGAAGTGCGGACTTCATGATTGATTGCCTCATTCACTCAGTTTGGGGTTGTCTGAGGAGGAGCCCTGCAGGTCTATATGTGCTCTGGCTGGTCTATCTTTTAAGGCGGTGCATCCCTCTTGTTCTGGAGAGGCAATGGGACCCTATTGTCCTCCTCTCTTCTTCTTCCCTTCACCTCTCTGTTCAGCTGAAAAGGCCAATTAACAATGGGGCTCCCCCACCCTCCTTTGGCCTGTCACCCCACTCCTGTGCTTTTGAAGTGAGGAAGAATGAGACAGGGAGAAAGAGGAAGCACAATGCCATCCATAAATCCCATAGTGTGACGATGTTCTTGTGCCATGGACAGGTGGATGCGATGTTTGTCACTCATTTCAGTTATGTGGTGGGTTGAGCTGATTTATGGAACTTCTGACAAAAACTCAACCAACTGACAATTGTCACTCCTTTCTATATTTACCTATCCTCTTCAGTCCAGTTTAAGAGGGTCATAGGAGACTGCCTACACACCAATCCACCAACCATCAATCCACCTAACACAGGCAGTCTTGCAGGCATGCCAACAAACAAGTCTCACTTTAACTGCTGCACCTGCGCACCGAAGATATGCGCCTAGCTTGCATATCTCTGCTGCACATGCAAACTGCACTTGGCTGCAGCCAGGAAATGTTTGGGGTGTCAAGTGATGTAAAATGATGTTACAAAGTATCATCATTCCTCACTGTGTTCGCATAACACAAATCTATAGAGGCCCAGAGGAGCTCTATAGTACAACTGTAATCCGACTCTCTCTGCACGAGCTCCCTGGCAGAAGCTGCTGTCCGTGATACATCCATAAGTGGAGCCTTCCATGGTAAGAATGGACACTTTTTTTTCTGTCACCTGGGTCATTTCTTTCCTCAAAAATAGCTACAGTAAGATAAGATAACACTGTATTGATTCCCAGGGGGAGGGTGTCATTCGGTGTCACAGCCACACAAGAAACAGACCAGACGAAGATACAAGAAAGATAAAACAGAGTAAAGGTAGTAAAAATATCGAGAGCTAAAACATACATCGAAATTGAATAAAAGCTATTAGTAGATCCGTACAAATGATAGCTCTCTGTACTAGGTCAAAGTAAAATAGGGGCTCAGAAGTAAATGTGGACCTAGAATTATCAGAGGAGGATTGGTATTCTGTCTATGTAATGCAACACACTTCTACAAAGCCGGCAAATGGAGGAATTCGTTTGAGGTTTTTATTTCATCACACCTCACATTCAAAACAAACCACTCCACACTCAACAGCTGTGTTGTTAGAGATTGTGTGGGCACATAAGTGCTAATCATTCCCACATCTTCTGGTCATGTGGAAAGATTAACATATCTTAAGGGGAATATATCTTTAACCCTAAGAGACATTTGAGATTACTCTGAAATTCCTAAGGATGGTAAAATAAGTTGGGTAAAGAAGTTAGGAGGCGACCTGTAAAATTCTGCTGGTTATCTGCAAAAGCATCATGAAAACCTGTTCAGATGCACAGATTTTATTGACTTTGTCGGAAATGTGTAAATTCAGTGATGTTTATTACTCTGCTGTAGAGACTGAGAGTTTTTTTCCATTTATTTTTCTCCTCCCTGTTATCATACACGAGGGGGGCACAATATTAGAAACACCTCTGAATATAATGCAGTTCACTATACAACACCATCACTGAGTAAAAAATATGTGATTTAATTCATATTTTTATGACCATGCCAAAAAATTGACCCAAATAACATTGTAGGCGTCATGAAAGTTGACGTCATGGCAGAACAGTTTTATTGGATTGCATTAGGTTGTGCAGGTGTACCAATTAAAGTGGCCTGTGTGTGTGTGTGTGTGTGTGTGTGTGTGTGTGTGCGTGCGTGTGTGCGTGCGTGCGTGCGTGCGTGCGTGCGTGTGTGTGTGTGTGATGGAAAAACCTTTCTCAGAAAATGGAAAAAATGGATTACCATCACTCCAAAACACCAAGGATGGTATCAGATCTGGATACATTGAAGGACAATGTGGACATAAAGACATTAGAGGGAGAATGTATTCCTTATTTGGTTCCCGTGCTTTGTTGATGCTTTTTTTTCTCTCTCTTTTTCTTTTGTAAAATATGTTGAAATGATTACGCATAAAAAGCTTTTAAAATAACGTGATTTTCAGTTATTACCGTAGTAAACACAAACTTCTGCTAGTAGAGGAAGACGTGCACCAGGACAGTTCTCTGGACTTAAAACAACATTTTCTCCAATTATCTATAATACATTAACATGGAACAACGTATGTCATGTGTTGCCACTATTTCCCACTAGATGGCAATCTACTTCCACTGTGATAAAACCCAACTGGACTGTTACAATCAAGGAGAAATAGAGATAAAGACAGATGCAGCTGAGTTAATTTGCTCTGAATGTTAATATTCCTTACTTGACAGGTTTTTAAATCTCTTTTTGTGTGATGCACGTTACATTTTGAGGCTCTGTTTGTTTGCAGAGAGGCTGATGATTGCTCTTGGCAAGAATAATGACACTGAAAGAACACAGTAATTTTATTAAGAGCTTTCCTTATCTGAGTTTAAAAGGGTCGTGATGTATGTTGTGGCAGATTGCTGGTTGTTGGAATGAGGTGAGGCTGCAGGAAGGAACCAGGAGGATGTAGTGCTTTTCTCTTGTCAGATAATCAATACCGGGACAGACTGTAGGAGAGGATGGACGAGCTGAACCGCTGGGCACACTACACGCCAAACCCAGGCTTGTTGTATACCTCAAAAACTCCCCAAAATATCTGCATTGCACTGTATGTGCAAATGCAGTTTAACAGCAGCTGTGGATTTTCCACTCTAAAAGTCATCCACAGCTCTTGTGCATGAGCTCACCCCATTACTGCCTGTGAAGAGCTTTTTGATAGGCAAGAGATGTGATAAATGCTCAGCTGCAACAAAAGGCTGTTGGGCTAGATGCTGAATCCATTGATCTTAATCCAAAATTGTTTGAATAGTTGGCTTAGATGCTGTTTGTGTTATTTGGAATAAGCAGGCTGTGACACAATTGGCTGTCACTTCTGTTTATTTCAACCACAAGCAATACTTTCAAACAGAGGATAAGTCATACGGGTACAACAAATGATTGTGGATTTATGAAACACGAAGAAGCAAACAGGCTGTGCAGCCAGTTTCAGACATCTCAGGTTCAAGCGTAACCCACTGTTTAAGTGCCTTTGCATCCCTGTAGATGTTACAGAGGGGGAAATGATTCAAATCATGTTTTCATAATTAAACTGGGGGGTTACTTTCTCAATAAACAAGGTAATCATTTGGCCTATAAAATGGCAAAAAATGCCCATCACATTTGTCAAAAGGCCAAAGTCCAAATGTCTTGTTTTGTCCAGTCAAGAGTCCAGAACCAAAATATATTCAATCTGAGAGGTTGTGAGGATTCGCTATAGCTTGTATTTTCTTCTTATAAAATTACTCAGATTATCAATTGAATAGTCACTTGATTGATTAAGTTACTCATTGTTAGTAGTCTACTAGTATGTAGTTGTATTTTTTATAAACGTGGTGGTGTCATCAAATAAGAACTCAGTACAGATCCAAAGAAAATATTCTTCTGTGTCTGCCTCAGTAGTTATCAATGACGGAAAGATAAGCACTAAGGTTTTATTCCCAGTCAGTCAACTGTTTTAGTAACTGTGGATGTCACGTTGGCTCTCTAGTACCATCTACATGGCTGTGAGCTGTGGGGTAATTTCATAACTGTGCCCAGTGAAGACCACCAACAATATTATGCAACTCTGCTCTTAAAAACTACCCATAGCAGTCTGATTCTTTGCACTCTGGCCCACAGCATCCTCCTCTTATAAACCACATCAACATGGTGCCAAAGGTAGCGTGGCAAAAATAAAAAATGAAGTTTAGGTTTAAAAATAAATGGCTCATAAATATCTTATACACGTCTTTGTTGTTGAGCATTAGCAGTAAATGCCAGGTTACATCAGTATTGTTTATCTCAGCCTACTTTGGGACATTGGACCACAGAGTGTTCTAGCAGGCACACAGCACATCAAACATGGGTATGGCAATGTTTTCAGTCGGTAGGCGTCTTGCACTCTCACTCTCTCTCTCTCTCTCTCTCTCTCACTCTCTCTCTCTCTCCACTCGACTTCAACTCGGTCCAGTACGCGTCATCCTTACGGACTCGCCTCCACGCATTGTGGGCTATACTTTCTGCTTGGACCCACTATATAAATAAAGCAACAATATAAACAAGCAAACAAAAATAAAAAACAAAAACAAACAAAGCCCGGCTGACATCATTACCGACGCCTTCATAACCATATCCCTTTCGCCCCCTGTGTGGTTTTTTTTTTTTTTTGGAAAGGGGGGGGGACTTTTTGAGAAGCGGAGGGTGAATTTGTTTGAGCACACGCTGTCAGGATGAGCTGATGTGAGCGCTGCATCAAGTGCGCGGTGGTGATGCTCCCGTATAAAACAGCCCGCTGTATTTTGGCACAGAGGGGGATGCATCAGTTTAACCCTCGGCTCTGCCCTCCGGACTCGCCCATACAGTATTCAGCCTAGATAAGTTGAGGGGATGTGTGATCCCATTGTGAGGAATCCTACCGCACGATATTCCTGAGGATCTCTCTCTCTCTGTTCGTTTCTCCTTTTTTTTTCTTTTTTTTTTTCTTCAACTTCGATGGCTTGAGTGGCTCATTTTGCACTCATGCTCGCAGCCGAGGAGGGATGTAAGGTACGGGCCATCTACCGCCCTCACATTGCACGGAGTAGCGGCGTGATTCAGGTCGCTATCTGAGTGCCAGTAAGAAAAAAAACTACTTTCGAGATGTGAATTATCGAGATTTGCTACTCATTCCACCGGCTCGCCTGTCCTATGCTATCGACAACGGGATTTCAAGAGGAAAATGATTGTGGCATAAACTATTTCTGGAGACGCCTGTCACAGATATCGCCGCTGAACTGGACAGGGTGGATGGTTATTTCCCAAACACTTAAAGCCTATGTATACTGCATTCATTTGTTGGAAACGCTGCCTAGTATCTTCGAGAACAGCGCAAGAGGAATGCTGGTCCAAGATCTAATGCCATTTACTTTAAGTTTTTGGCCTTTTTTCTTCGGTCATTGCCTTCTCTCACTGTTTTTACTCTCATGCCAGGTAAGGATCATGTTCAGGCGCGCCACTTGTCAGTTTACGCATGAGAAGAGGTTACACTAATGTAACTGGAGTTTGATTTACTGATGGACTGTGGAGCCGATTTTTCTTTTGCAAGTAACTTATGTGCACATTAATATGTAATGCCTTGCTCATGTGTATTACAGGTCACCAGTGCAGGGCACACATGTCTTTAGGAAATACTGACAGACATGCATATGTAGAGTTTCCAGCAAGGCATGAGAGATAAGTGCTCACATCCACACACAGACACTCAGCTCTCTTGTGATGGGAACATGGAGTAGCCAACTGTGTTTTTATGATAACAATATTCAGTTATCCCACCAGGATCCCTGCAGCAGGCATATGTTAGTGATGAGTATTCTAACCTCTGCCCTGTGCTGCTGCCTACAGATAGTGGTGAGATGTTGTTCACACGCACACAGTGTTGCCAGGGTTCATGTGTAATGTGATCTGCTTGAGTTTCCAAGTCCACCCACGCACACTCCTCGGGGCAGCCTGCTGCCCACTCTGTTGGTGGGTGGTTTCTTACAGGGAGCAGGCTGCAGCCATAGACGTGATACTATTCTGCATGTACTACATACACACAGCAGCTCCGGTGACAACAACACTGGAGCTGTGATATGAAAAGAATGCTGAGAGGATGCCCACAGTGCCGCTAACTAAGAGGCTGCTGAGTGTTCAAGAGTCTCCATTTGTGCTGCACAGTGTTGTGCTGATGGTACTTCAGTCATTTCAATGTATCTCTCTTCTCTCTCTCCTTCACCATAAGGGAGAGCTCCAGAGGTCATGCTCACGGACTGTGGCGGAGAAAGTTAGTGAACAGTGCCAGCTGGCATGCCACTGTAGACGATACCCCCCGCTTCCTCCTCCGCCGCCTCCACCGCCTCCCCCGCGGCTACTGGGCACCACAGGTAATGACTCGCAGGTCACACTCCCAGGTTTCACACCTGTCTCGCTCCAACTCTGTCTGTCTCACTCTGTCTGCTCTCACCCCACAGTTGGATGTCATTCCTAGCCAGACGCAGGTGTCAAGCAACTGGCTAGTCTGAAGAAACAGTTTTGACGTGAAGTGTTTTCTTTTATGCACAGGAGGAAAAAAACGTACCATCAACCCCTTGAGATTTAGTGTGCGAGTGCCCGTGCATGGGTGCAGTTTTGCACGTGTGCATCTGTGCATGTGATAGAGCCAGCAGGATGTTGACAGCTGAACACAGGACTAATTTATGCCGGGTCTGACCTTGGGGAGTACCCAGCTGCCTGTGAAATCCGTGCCTGCTGGGCTGCCAAGCTCAGTGGCTCAGTGGTAGGGTTTCCCCCGGAGGACCCCTGATTAAAACACAGATGAGTTAATTAAATTAGCTTTAATTTGTCAGAGATAAGGGGCTAATGAAGCAGCCCAGTAGTTCCAGCTTCGTTTTGAAGTGGAGCTGCCGGTAATAAGGGGTGTGTTGTTGTGTGTGGTAGTCCTTGTACACAACAAGCGTGTATATCTGTGTGAATCCAGAGCCTGTTGCGGCAGTTTTTCCCCTGACACTCCCTCTTTCGTCCCACTCTGAGATGGTAAATCCCCTGACAGATAGGCAAACATATTTTACCAGCCTTCTCGCTGAAAGTTGATATGATTTGTATGTCGTCTCAAGCATCTTAATGAACAGTGCACTGAAATATGGGACAGGCGTTGCTGATGATGCAGCCATTCTGAGCTATTACTGTGACTCTTTAGAATCACTCACCCTGAGCCCTTAATATTATGAGTAGGGAGGAGTACTTAATCATCAAAGTCTCAGCAGACAGCAGAGGAAAGGTTTTAATCAATCAGTTCCAATGATTTTTTTTTCTGTCTGGTCAATTTACAGGGACCTCCTTTTTCCCCTGACTCACCATGTGAGCTACCTATGAATCAAGAGTTAGAGACCCTTCTGTGATTGTTGTCAAGGTCACTGCATAAATGCTGCCCAGACCATCTGACTGTAAACGAAGGTGTGGGGGGGGGGGGGTTGAATGTCCAATTACGGCCAATGCATGAGTGTAATTATGAGCTCACAAGGGTTCTGTGCCTCCACAAACACCAGTAGGCCGATTTCTATTCCTTTTTAACTCTACACAGAAATGTTTGCAGAGGGTGGAGACACCATGAATAATTCACTTAAAGGGAGTTTTTTTTTCTCTCAGTTTTCAATTTAATCCATACAGGCACATAATTATCTTGATATTTGCTTCAGTAGCCCAATTTGCAGAATGGTTAGAGCTGAAATTTTTGCTTTAAACTGTAGTCTTTAAAAATGCAATGAATATGCATAGCTAAAAATCTGGGACAATGGCTGAGATCTTATCTATCTGCTAAAAGTCTAAAAGAAAATAGAGAAATTGGCACTGAAAGTCAGCGTCTGTGTGCTAAAAATGGTTTCCGAAGTCCCTTCAAAGGAGTGTGCTTTATCACAATGAAGTAGATCCTTACCACTGACTGAATTAAATCCTACTGCCTTTGACAAAATGCAGGATTAAAATGGAAGTTTGGCTGAGGGGAGCTTTTAAATTCATAGTGACTTATGATGTGGTGTGCTGCACCGGGAAGAGCCGTGCCTTGTTATTTGTCCTGTAGAAATGTGCTGTGTTGGAAAATAGTCTAAAGCGTTACTTAGGAGTATTTGTTGCCATGGTGTAAACCCTTTCTCTCATTCATAACAAAAATAACACCACATGCAGGAGTTAGGAGTTTGCTATTGCATAAACAGCACAGTGTATTTCCTCATGAGCATGACACTGGAACAAACCCGCATTCATAGATAGGTAGATTGATGTGCACATGACTAAACTGATTTATAGACGCGGGGGAGCATCAAACACTGCAGAAAGAGAAGAGACAAGTTCTGCATTACGGCCATGAATTTGCTGATGCACATAATGTTATATTCCTGGTGAGTGGTCTTGCACCACAGATCTAATGTGGAAAGAGCAGGAGGTTCCTGCAACAGTAATTGGTGTGAACAAGAGTGCTGGTGTAAGGAAGGCTGACGGGACCTTAAATGATTCATGGTGTCGGGTTGGATATCTTTGAACGTTGAACCTAAGACCTACAGAACAGGCGAGGACACAGCTACTTCCCAACTCAGAGAGCAAGGGAAGAGAATCGCCTCCATGCTGCTCTGTTATCGTGTTGTATAATACAATCACTAAGGGGTTTAATAACAATGCTAAAATCAATGTTGTGGCTGAAGTGATCGGCATTGTAATCACAGTAAATGTTTTTGGATGTTGAGCTGTTTTTTCTGATTTATTCAGCTAAATACATTCTGTTCACTCTCTGCTTCTGTATCCAAATCTCTATCCTCCTGCCGCCTCTTCTCTCTCTTTCTAAGTGGCAGAGCCCATGGTGCCCTTATTGAGGCCCTGGTGGATGGAGATGGACATTATAGTGCTTGGAACAGTGGGCTGTGCCTCAGTGGTCTTCCTCCTCTCAGCCATCATCATCTGCTACAAGGCCATCAAGAGGTTGGATTTCTCTTTTTTCTTGTAGTATTTCAGTTAGATCTCACTCCCACGCAGCTCCGAAATATTTCAAAGTGATGACAAATAGGAAATAGGAACTGTCACGGGCAGGTTACTCAACATATCTTGTGTAATGTGGCCCATGGGAGATTGTGCTATCTCTCCTGGCTTTATGTTAGAGTGACGCAAGAGGCTACAATGACCCCGTCATCAACCTGCTGGGTCACACTCAGGTCAGAGGTTAGATAATGGAATGGGTTGTAAATGTCACAGAGGAAGATCCACGACAGTGAGTCACACAGAAACATCCTATATTCTAAATTAATTTATTGAGGTGCATGATGACCAGTCTTTACGATACTGTTGATTTTAATTTACATAAGTGTCTAAAGCTTCCTAGAATGGCAGCTGGATTCATGACCACGAAAGCACGATGCGAGCGGAGGAATCCCAAGACACTGCTGTTGCAGCGGGAACTGTTTCCCCCCATTTGGCTTATTAGAGAAAAGGCTGCGTGAGGTTTTAGCCTGCAGCACAACCCAGACCCAATTCTTTGTGTGACATTCAGGCAGCACGGTGTCACACATGCACTCTGACATCCACGTTAATGTTCCCAGACATTTAACATACACATACACACACACACACACACACACACGCACATCCACAGTGTGCAAAGCACTGCACATGCACAGAGAGGCATGCAGTGGATACTAGTGTGCACCCACCCATATACACACAACATCTTTACATACATACATACATCATCTTGGCATATTTACACACTCTATAAAATATGGCATAAACATTGACTCTCACACATTCATGTGAGAAGAGCCACAGTTGTGTGTGTTAAATTAGGGAGCTACTTCTATGTTTTATTTATGTGTATTTAAATAGATTTTGTGTCATACCTTATTATATTTATGTGACTGTATTAAGCGTGCATGCCAGATATGGCTTTCCTCAGCAGAACTCTATTTCTCCTTTCTTTAAACAACAAATAGGCAAAGTCAGGCAGCGGAAGTAATGGGTAGTTGGCTCAGGAATTCATTATGGCAATTCTCCAGCCCCCTGTGTAGCCAAGGGGCACCTTTTTTAATGCAGCAGTGGTAGGAAAGCGTTGTTGCAATACGGGCTCTAGCCCCAAACCCAAGTCATTATTTATGAATTAATTTGCGCAGTCATTCAGTCACAGGCCACATCTTTTATACATGCAAGCGGGTCGTGTCCTGAAGCTCTGTGGGCTCTAGACTGCAGACTTTGTGCCACGCCAAGCTGCCCTCCACTCTGAAGGAGAAGGGAAAAATACACAGGTCCACCCAGACTGGCCTCATTACACATTCATTAGTCACCAGCCAATAGGAGAGCAATCCAGGGAAAAATGCGATTCCTTTAACATTTGCCATGGATACTCTAATCATCCATCGTTACTGAGAGGAAGGGAGAGGAAACAACTCAGCGAAAAGGACAGATAAAATGTTGTCTACCAAAGCAAGCAAAGGCAGTAATTGAGCGTCTTAGTCAATAACAATGTGAGAGAGGGTTTGTCAGTGAGAAAAACACAGCCAGTTATATATAGCCCTTCCAGCCCCTCAGTGCTGCGGGCTTTCCCAATGAAAATCAGCTGGCCAAGGGCCAAGGCCTGAGCACCACAGACAGCAGAGGGGCTAGCTCTGCAGGTCCCAGCCCTCCTGGCCTTTTGTTATTTTTTATAATCTTTGTCTGCCAGTCATCTGTCAGAAGCAAAGGGGGCTGGAAAGAAAAAACACTTCCATACAATTCTATTCAGAGTCCACAGCACCCGGGAGGCTTGGTGTGAGCAAGCTTAGAGAAGAGGATTCAGACACATGCTGTGTTTCAGTGTTGCTGTGCCATCCGAAGCAAAAGACATGATGCTGCAGTCCAGGCTGTCAGCCATCCAAGAAGCCAAAACAAACAAAACTCCAACCAACTGACTAATGAAGTTCCATGCTTTTCCCAATCACTTCCCGCTCTGGGAGGCTTGTCGAAAGACGGATAATACATCACAGCCAGTTCTATCCAAGGGCAATACACTGTATCCAAAATACTCAACCAGAGATACAATAAAAAAGGGACATACTTGTCAGGCGAAATGGTTTACAATCCAATATTTACTGATACATTATTAATTTCCTCTGTTTTATTTTCAAAATTACTGTACCGGCACCATCAAAACGGGTGACAGATTTTTACAGTCTGTTTTTTAATACTTTTTCTTTGAACCATAGCATGTTACTCTAATTTCCAGATGGCTGGAGTGATTGTAAACAGCTCAACACATGTCCCAATTTCACCATGATCCATTCCCCAAACTTCAAACAGGAATGTGCGCTGTGATTGCACAGCTTTGATATGAAATATTCATCTAACCTGTGAAGTGTTGTGTTGCCACCTGCCATGTGTCAACAGCATGGCATCTATTATTGAAGGCCTGGGTAGAGGTCGGTTTGAGGCCCCAGTGCTCTGCCCTGTATGGTGGCCCCAAAGCGACATGGTCAGTCTGACCGGAGATTACATCCTTGGAGAAATACACATGGCTGAAGCATCTTTCAGTAGTCTGTAGATCATATGACCTGACAAAAATATTCAAAATTAAAACCATTAGTGAACTGCAGGGACGTTGCATAATGTGAAACGAATGTAGACCTCTCTGACTCTCTGTTCCGAGTAGAAGAATTCCCAGACTGCCTATAAACAATGCCATCTGTCCCTTAGAGAAAACTTTGGTATATCCCAACTCCCCTAGCTGCAGCTGCATCAGCCAATCACCCCCCCTGCAGCAGAATGTGTTTCCACCCTGGGGCTGGACAGTTCCCCTTCTCAGGCTTTCCCCAGGTCCCACAGGGACACAGCAAGCAGCATCTGTCCTACATGGCCAGCCTGTATCCCCAGGTGTCCTGAGCCTTACGACCCCCTCCAGCTGACAGTCCCACAGGAAGTCTTAGTCACAGCCTCGTGTTTTGTTTAGAACTTTTTTTTCTAGAGCCATGAACTCACATCACCTCCAACAACCCCTAGAAACACTAAACTAAAAAGCTTGACATTTATTTTGGGCAACAGTTATTGGAAATCATCTTGCTCATACATGACACTCCACAATATGAGCACAAATATTATAATCAATCCGAGACTATACAATGCGAAAGAAAGCTCAATATATAGTGTTATGCTTCAGTTAAAAGTGAAGTGTTAATATTAATGTAAGTTAATATAACATAGTTAAAGTTAATGTAACTTTTTGTTTTTAAGAGTCTACAGTCACGCTAGCAGCTCTGCGGCATGCTAACATGCTCACAATAACAATGCTAAGATGCTGATGTTAAGCAGGTGTAATGTTTACCATGTTCATTATTTTAAATTAGCATGAGAGCATGCAAACATTTGCCAGTTAGCACTAAAAGTTATTTGTTTTGCAGGTACAACCTTAAATGTTGACTTGATGATGGCACTCAATGAAGAGTCAAGGGATAACCAGATTTATTACAGTTCATCCCGAGGGAGACGTTAATGTCTGTTCAAAATTTTATGGCAATCCATCCAATAGTTGTTGAGGCATTTCAGTCAAAACCACAAATGTGCACTTAATGGTGGTGCTAGTGGAAAAGTCCGGGGACCATCAAAGTCGGTAGGATTTGTCCTCTAGGGAACATGAATGTCTGTATAAAATGGGAAGCCATGTAATAGCTGTTATATAATATATTTTAGTCTGGACCAAAGTGGTGGGCTGATCGACAGACTGAAACTGCCATTCCTAGAGCAATGTCGCTATGGTTAAAGCTAAGAGGGGAGGCATACCTGGAGTGTTTGTTATTTACACCCCGCTGTGATTGAGGCGAAACCCTTTCAAGACGGGTAAACATCCCGAGAGTGACTTTGGTGACAGATGAATGCTATGTATCTTCAACTGAAAAACTGGATGGGATCAAGCTGAGCAGGATTTCTGAGGAGCTCTGATGAACACAGGAGGTGGGGACAGAGGTGATGCACAGCACTGAAATGACAGCTGAAAACAGCTGAGACTGGAACAGGTTTAAAACCTGACAGCAACAAGATGGATGTTTCACAGGTGTGGCAAAATCAGACTGGCAAAGGTGCATGGGATCAAGCAAGAATAAAGAGAGCTGACAAATTGAGTTGACAGCACAGGAATTATGAATAAATAGAGGGCGCATATGCATGAAAAATTCCTGATTGAACATTTAGTAGACTGGCACACCAACAAGAAATATTACAGTTAATACCTGCATCTGATGAAATTTTAATCAGCTTTTCGATTCTATTTTAGTCTCAAATTGATTGTGATTCTGTGCAAGTACATGTGAGAGCACAGCAACATAAACAGTAATGTAGACATACAAAAACATGCTACAACTGTGAAGCTCACAATGTTCAGTTTTTACTAAGATCTTGTCAAAGGTGTTGATTCAAATCCATGGTAAGTTTTGAGTCCGTGGAGAAAATAACAAAAACACCATTGAACCGTAACAGAAAGAATATGATGTAATATTGTGCAAAAACACCACAAAATGCTGCCTGAAAGCTAAACACAAGTGGTGATTAAGAGATACTAATATCCTAAAATGTAGTGTTTAATAACACAAGTAGAGAAGAGTCCTGAAGCTGGTTACCTAACACAGTAACGTCACCTACTGGGTAACCAAAAGGCTGTGGCAGCAAAACCCCCTGAGTCTTTCAAAAAATTACATTCTCCGTTTGAAAAAGTAATTCGATATTTTTGCGTCACTTCTCTGACACAGTATCAACAAACACTAAACATAATAAACATCATAAATAAATGTTGTTTTTTTCTTGTAGAGCTGTTATGTTGGTTTGCATTGTGTCACTGAGAAATGAGCTCATTTCACCCTTTAAGGATTCCCGCTCTGCACAATGTCCGACAAATCAAAACGATTTGTGCCGGACTGGACTGAGAATGACTGTTCGTCAAAGTTGGAGTGGTCAGCCGGGGCTTTCAGTGGAGAGGAGAGGAGACAGTGAGCTAAGATGTCGCTCAAGGGTCCTCTGTGCCAGTGAAGGCACTGTACAGCGCTGAGTGGGACAATGACTGTACTAACTGTATTCAGATCTGTCTCTGAGTTACATAAGCCCGAGCAGGGGAGAGCAGCTGAGGGGGTCGGTGCAGAAGCCACAGTACACTGGACAAATATAATAACCACAAAGGCACAGAGGAGTGCATGAAAAGGGCGGCATTGAATGATACTGCTCTTCACAGGCCAGTAGCAGCAAGGGGATCATGTGTTGCAGCTTTATTTTGCACCAGAACATACTCACAGAAAGGACAAGGTATTACAGCGCAACCAGTGTTGAGAGGAAATTTCACAAGAGGTTATGTATCGATGTTATTCCCAAGTTGTTTTGACAGCCGCACACATACTCGTTACTTAGCAGGAAGATTGCATCTACCAGTCAGAGTAGGTAATTGCCTTATCCCATGTGTTGCAATGCATCCTTCCCTCCTGTTTCCTTCCAAAAGTGACCTTTGAACATTGAGCTTATTAGAAAGGATCGCTGAGACCAGCGTATCCACCCAGAGCAGCCTGAGAAATCAAATCAGCCTAAAGGTTAACAGTCCAGAAACTCTGTCAAATGACGTGGCCTTTAGCTGAGGGTGAATATAACGTCAAATCTCTCTTGACAAGGAATTTATCCTCACGTTATGAAAATGTTTATTCACAGGAAACCACTACGAAAAGAAGAGAACGGGACGAGTCGTGGGGAATATGCCATGAGCATCCGTAACAAGAAGGCCATGGGTACGAACAACACTGTGGTATAGACTGTCTCCTGGGAGACGCAGGAAGTGACATCACTGTTAACGTCTCTCACCTTATCCCGAGTACAACAATCCCCTCTCTCCCAGAATGCAACAGGGTTTTTTCAACCCCCGAGGTTTTCAAATAGGTAAACCTTCCCTCTTTGCTTGGCATGTTGCCCGGACTGAAGACACCATTCAGCTCAAGAAGAGCTGTAAAAGATGGAAGGAAAAAAAAATCAAGGCAGAAAGGACAAAAAGAAAGATCCACAAACCCCCATGGTGTCAAAAGTGGCACAGCAGGCTGAACATTATGCTCTTAGTAACAGCAAGTGTTGCTGACAGGCTGGTTGGCTGCTGGCTGGAGAGGGACTGTCTGCCAGTCTGCCGCAGATCCAGACCTCACACACTGTTGACATCTGCAATGGAACAAGACAATACAGCAGCCCTGCGGTCCCATGTGCAGGACAACCCCTCACACACAATAAATAACGTGCATGCAGTTTTTACAGAGAATGCAACATTTTTTATATTCCAATCCTCACACGGTCCATCTTTTGTTCTCCATTTTTGAGACAGATGCTTTGTGAGAGGCATGATGTTAGTGTCGGCCCTGGCTCTGAGATGCGGATTCATCTGACTATGCAATTTAAAGAAATCCATATTTGAAAAAAAAAAGGAGGAGCAGCGACATCAACATGGGACGTTTTGGTTATTTTACCATGCCAAAAATGCCACTGAAGACTTAGGCTAAATGTAATATACTTCGGTCATTCATCTATTTATTTGCTCTATTTATTTACTTATCTACCTTTTGAATTTATTTTTCTACTTAAAAGAAAAAAAAAACTGTCGTGTAAGTTACTCACATCTTGAAAAATCTTGAACATCTTGATGAATCCATTTTATTTCTTGATAGCTCTGTTTTTTAAGTGAATAATTTATAGACCATATAATTCATTTGTGATGCTCCAATGCTTTAAGCCTGCTGTCAGTTTGTTGAGACACTGATGCAGAAAATACGCTTGCTCTGCAAAGAGTTTTGGTATCAGTTGTTTTGTCTCTGGGTGTTTGATATGCTTTTCTCTGTTTCCCTGAGACTTCAGCTAAAACGTGAGGGGTCTTTATGATGTGCTATGTGAGTGTATGTTTTCCAAACATTATTTCTGTGCTGCATCATATGCCACTCCCCATTTTTGATTTGTCAACTCCATGCAAGCCCCCTCCCCTCAACAAGTTAAATGTGCTATCACAGGTTCATCTGGTTAAATGTTGTTACAGAGTCTTGGGGTCAGCTAGATGCCTTCAGCTGTGTTGCGTGGATTGGATTCGACAATCTTCATTTTTTCTATCTGTCAAGAAGGGCTTAGCCCATCGCTATAGAAACAGGGGACATGAGCCCACGGCTGACCTTGTGACTGGTGAGAGACAGGAGACTTAGCCAATAGCCAGAGATCAGGTTGCACAGAGGATGGCCTCAGCAGGGATGTGTGTGACTCAGTGCTGTCACAGGCATCCTCCACATCCCCGCTGGAAAAACACAACTAAGCTGAACTGGATCATCACTCAACACTGCTGTGCTTCTTTTTTTTTTTTTTTTACATTAAATCTGTGTGTCTGTGCGTGCATGCATGTGTGTGTGTGTGCGTGTGTGTTTGAGTGTGTGTGTGTGTGTTTGAGTGTGTGTCTGTCTGTCTGTCTGTGAGTGTGCATGCAGATGAGTGTACTCAGTGAGAGTGGGCTGTACTCTGTGGCTGTCGGTTAAGTATAGATATTGGCTAAACTGTGGAAATTTGGAAAAACACATGCTTGCATCTAAACATGCACAGGTATTAGCTACCAGTATACCCCTCCATGTACCTATATGAGAGAAATGATGGATGCATGAATGTAAATATTGATATTTAAATATCTGCCTTCTGGACTGTTAATTCATGTACAGTGTAACAGAACATGTTTATACATAGTAAAACTTAAACAATGTGCTACCATTTAGAATTATGTCAATGTTGTCATGTTGATGGAGCAAGCCATTAATGTATATATGGCAATCAATAGTACATACACAATTTATGCATTATACCAAACAGATAGAAAGATGTGCATAAGTTGATTTCATTGCTGAGTTTTTCAGTTGTAAATAAAACTGTACATAATAACAGACCTACAGTCTATTGTGTTTAAAGAGATGTACTGTGTATGCAGATGTACATCTGTTGTTATGTGAGAGCAGACAAGCTGGCCCATATGTGACAAAGGTGATAAAAGTGAGACTGTTATATTTAGCCTGTGCCCATCCTGTCTGCACTGTGCTGTGTTGTGCCGTTCATGTCTTGGGCAGAGCCGGGCTGGCCGTGTCTCCTGGGCCCCCTGCAGTGGAAGACATGTTCTCAGTCTGTCTCACACAGTGCATCTTTAATGAACTGCGATTATCAAGCGTATTCCACTCCATGGGGCTTAATGATGCAAACAACACATCTTATAGGTCACATATTGTGCTAGCTCTGGGCTCGATCAGTAATAATGTCACAAAAAAAAGCATGCTTGTGAGAGTGTGAAGGATTTCTGCAGCTAAAGCAAGAACACAAGTTGCTATAACAAAATTAGGATTTTAAAGGGAGTTAAAAGAAACAAATCGATCAAAAACACCTCTGTGAAAGAGGCTGCATAGTTACATTAAATCAAATCGACATTTTCCCATTTCTATTTTAATTTGCACATAATACATTAACTGTAGCCAATGATGTGAAACAAACAAAGGGGACAAACCTGTACTATACAAGCTGATGCAGAAGAGCACTGAAGAGGAATGTCAGTGAATTATAATGCGAATGAGAGACCATAGACTACTTTGCCTTCCCACTTGATGGTAATGCCAATGGACACTCTGAGCAATTTAAACATTCATGCATTGTCCAGCCAGGGCGCTGAGGATCTCACTGTAATAAAAGCAAAGTGACAGCACTAGACGGGGGGGACCAGGGATTGTCACTGTCTCAACAAGCTTTACAAGCCTCTCACAAGGTATTTCCATAGAGCGAAGAGGACACTGATACACAGATTCTATCAAATTTGGGTTGTACGAAACTACTGGTTATTTTTGATCTGCTCGCTAGTGTGGGACTACCTCTCTCAACCTGCTCTTTAATCAAGGAATGTTACCAATTCACACACCTGGTGATACATCGTGCTGGTGCACGAGTGTGCATGTGTGTGTGTGTGTGTGTGTATGAGAGCTCACAGTCCTTTCAAAGCTGACCTTCACAATCTTTGAGGACCCACACACACCCTCTCTGCCTGAGAGGCCTTTGGTCAGTGTTAATTACCCTCAGTACCTCCAGCTGCCTGCTCATCAGGTCAGCGCTCTCCCATATGGTCCTCCAGGAGGCAGCAGGCAGGCAGGCAGGGGCGGGGAAAGTGCTGGATACCTGTGGGACACTGATTACATAAGCTGCTGCTAATGAGAGAGGTTCTTTCGAAAAGGGCTGCGAGTTCAAACGATCACAACGGTGGCAGTGGCTGACAGATGCAACCCCAGAGCAAGGGGGACTTGATTAAACACACACACACACACACACACCTATGCACATGCAGGGACACATGCACATACACACCTGCATCCAGCATCACTTTAATACACACTTGTGCACACAGAGGCACACAGCAGGAGAGGGGCTCTTTGATGAGCTAAGACTAGAGGTTGATAAGAAGGGGCACTGCAGCCTGATTCAGCTAGGTTGGGGTCACCGGGGAGAGAGAGTGTGTGTGTGAGTGTGTCAGTGTAACTGTGTATGTGTGTGTTCATTAGTCACATTGCGTGGAATCATTATACTAGTGACTCATTTGGCGCACACCTCTCAACATGGGTCCTCTTATACATGCATTAACTAAAAAACATTTAAACATATACACATTAAAAAAAAAATATATATATATATGTATGTATGCAAATCAAATTTGGCTTATTTTTGTCCAATGAACCAATTTCTTCTTGCAGAATACATTTCTATCCTCAGATTTCATTCATCTTAAAGCTTGATAATGAAATCCTTGCAGCATTGAAGATCAAAACAAAGATTAATGTGCTGTTCGGCTTTCTAGCGCTGCTGTCATGTCATCTGTTATTCTCAGACAAGAGCTTCGTGGTAATGCGGTTAGACCTCACAACAATGCTTAATCACAACAAACCACATTAGGCCAAAGGTAATTGTGTTTGCTTGGTATATGCGTGGGCCAATCTGTTTCGCTGCTGCCAATGAGGTGGGATGGAGAAGGAGGTGGAGGGGGGGGGGGGCCCTTTCCACTTTGGGGCGGGGAGGGGGGCACAACCGAAATAGTCTTGTTTACCTCCAATGTCTGGCTCCACCTTATCGAGTTACAAAGCTGCTGCTGCAACTCGGATTGGCCTCTGATCGATTTGGGCTCTGATGGCGAGAGGCAGCATGACTGACAGTCTGACAAGGATCTCAGACGGGAGCTGGGTAATGCATGTCATGTTATTTTCCCGGAGACACCTGAGGTTCAGTTTCTCGTCCAGAGGGGTAAAAAAAAACAGAACTGATTTTATCACTCTGCCATCTGCATTATGGTAAACTGGACATTTTCCACATCAGTCAGGACATGAAAGAGCAGTAAATGTCACATTTGAATTTTGAAGGGGTCAGCGATTCATATGAAATGACAGTGGTCTCAACGTTTAGAAAAACTCATACTTTTATTATCCAGCTTGCAACCAAGCAACTTAAAAAGTAAGAGTCTGAATGTCACAGAGTGATCATATCTAAGGTTCAACAAACATCTGCTTTCAGACCCTCACTATTACTAACATGGGTCTATAGAAATTCTCTTAGTCATCTACTGACTCAAAATCTGTTGAATACAACAGTCAGGCACCTGATACAATTATTCCACACAAGTCTACCAAACCTAATTAATTATCTCCAGTACTAGTACTTTAAAATAGCATAGATTTACTGTACATATTCAGGTTTAATACTAAAGGTGCTGAATGATTCAGTCCAAATGAATTCCACACAGCATCAATTTACATAAAGTCCTTTTTTTTGGTCGGTGAGTTCAGCCCGTTGCAGGTGCATGCAGGTCAAAGGACACAGACGACCCTGATGTGACCAGAAAGTAGATCACATGGGGTAGAACTGTGAAGCAGCCTCAGATGACTGGATCTCCACCTGAGCCATCTTGAACTGGGTGCACTGCAGCCATTTGCGCAGAGCAAACGGAGGGGCTCCCGATGACTGGCCCTGCAGACACTGGTGGTTCACCCTATTCTGGATGGCCTGGAGACGCAGCTGCAGCCCCGCAGACAGATGCTAACGAAGGAAGGACATCTTAGTTTGAAATCATATAATAAGTGGATATTTACTTGCATGATATTAACCTGCATAAATAATGGCAGAAAGCTTTTTAAAGGCCTTACCTTAAGGTTTGACTGAATCATGGGTAGCCACATAGGAATCAACTAAAGAGAGAAATGAACACAGAGAAGTCGTGTTAGGCTGTTAAGGTGATCACATATTATTCATATGGAAAAAAATACTTGACTTATGTCAAACCTTGACAAATATGGTTGAGTTGCACTCCTGCAGGGCTTCCATCAGACTAATGACATGAAGACACACCATCTCTACCATCTGAGAGAAAATAGCCCAAGTTCAAATTCATATACAGAGAATTCATTTTCTCATTTCATATTTCAAGTTCCTATCTTATACCTTAGCTAGATGCTTGGTGGAAAGGGACAAGGCAGAGCACTCACCACTTTATTGTGGGCCATGAGCTGCAGGATGCTTGGTGTAACCCGACTCCAGAACTCGAGGCCAGTGAGGATGGCGCTGGAAGAAAACTCTGTCTGGTTCTGGTTCAGCAGGGATGGAGCAGCGGCTGCCTGTTCACAATAAATGGTCCACAGCTGGGCGAACATGAAGGCGTGGAACAGAGAGCACATGTGCAGGACCGACGTCTGGGGACATCAAGAACAAAACAGGAAAGGCCAGTGAAGTGATTATAGATCATATTAACACCTCTTAGGCGGGATCATTAGAAGGGATTTGTATCTGCCGGACCTTGGACTGTTCTGGGAAGCCAATGAGGATGACAATAAGATGATCCGCGATGTGGGAGCCAGCATCTAGAGGGATGGGCATATAGGAGGTGGAGCCCTGGTGCAGGGCACAGTGTGTCAAGGAGCCCAAAAGAAGCCAGGACAGCTGTCGGATGTGGGACACACACTCGATGAATTCTTTTGGCCTGCAAAGAAAATTCAGTTTAACAGATCAGCTCACAATGTATTCTCAAAAATACTATTCTCATATTGCTCAGGATTATACACAATGTCTTAGCTTATATTTTTTAAAGGCAGACTCACCTAAATGATTTGATAAAAACATATTCTCACTTTTCTCTAGTGGTATTGTGTTTAGCCATTAAGACGATTTTCATTTTATTTGTCAATGTTTTTGTATATGAGAAGCACCAACACACTGTCAACAGCCTTCACTAGGACTAGTTTAAGTAGTTCGAATGAAAATTGTTCACAGAAAGGTCTGTGAATTATTCAGAAAACAGGGGACATTTGTTATGTAAACCCCACAAACCCAATTCCATCCAATCAGGTATCTCAAAATCTAGGAAAATAAAGCCAAAACTATCTTTGATGTTTTGAATACAACCAGAGATAAATGAGAAAATATGTTTCACTGTATGTAACTTAGGGGCACTGGCCTTTTAAGCCATGGAAAAATTACTAAACTTGTCGGTGGTGTTGTCATTCTTACCCTTGTTGCATGGTGGATGGAGGATGATAAAGCCAGGGAAGATAACGGACAACAGCTTTGTTATCACGGTGATTGCCTTTGCTGATCTCCATGGCGGCGACTTGTGCCAAGCCCACTTTCAGGTTCCCCCCAAAAGTGTCCTCATGCAGCGGCTGACAACAAGCCTTCATATGGCTCTGAATAACAGATTTAGAGTAAGAGAAAGATACTGCTGAACAACACACACAAGGCTTAATGTCGAAAACACATATGATCAGATACTATGCACGTGATGCGCTCACATGAAGAACAAGACTTACTTTAAGTTTAGTTAGGGTGTGCATATCTGCAATGAAGTCCAGGAGCTCACTTATGTACTGCCTCATGCACTCCATTGCTGCAGTTGTGCACTGTGGAGAAGAAAAACAGTTTATCCTTTAGGAGGAATCACACTGAGGTCTGTCTTTATTTCCTGCTGTTTAACGAGGCTGATTTTAAAACGATCTAAACAGAAAGCAACTAAAGTCTTACCCCCGGCAGCGTCAAGATCATGTGCTTTTGGATGATGGTGGATTCTGCTAGCCGTGTACCGATGTCTGCACAAACGAACTGGCAAATTCCACAACACAGGTTTTAGTAGAGCGTTTAGGAGTGAACACCATCATGTATTTGGTTCGTGTCAAACTTAAATGTATAAAACTGTATTTTTTACCTGGACCAGCAGTAACAAGTTTGTGTCAGGCAGGGGAGATTTGAACTTGAGAGCCTGCAGAAGCTCTAACACCACAATGCGGGACATGTAGAACTTATCTCTCTCCTGGATGCGAGGAGATAGAGAGTGGGGTAAATGTACTGATGCTGCAAGACTGCCTTTTTCTATTATCACTCTCCCTTACTCATGCTGCGAGGAGAGCATAAACTCTGTAGCCTGAATAGAGGGGGAAGGACAGGCAGTGAGAGGGGAGGGAGGGGAGGCAGGGAGACAGAGAATAGACAGAGAATAGTGAAGCTGAGGAGTAGATTTAGGCCAGTCCAGATCTCTCCTCCCAGAGTCCCAGGCAGCTCAGATGAGGCTGTCAGGCTGCCTTCTCCCTCCGAGGACAGGCTGCTCTCTTTGTTCATCCCTTCCACACAAAGCCCAGCTGCCTGTTTACAAACCACACTGTCATCTTCTGGCTTCCACTTTGCCTCTCTGTTCCTCTATGCAGTCATGTTTGCTTGTGATGGGCGCAGGCACACGCCACAGAATGCAGAGCCGCTCCTGACATTTCTCACTGTGTGGCTTGTTAATGCACATACCTGTACACAGCACTCTCATAATTAAAAGTTAATGGAGCATGTCCGTTTGGTAAATAGCAAATCATAGTCTGCTCTTAAGCTAGAGGGCCCCATCGCATTTGGCATACAGTGCAGTGCCGCTGTGACAAATGGTGTACGGTGTGAAAAACTTTAGTAGGTCTAGAAAGCCCCACTTTGTGTCCTTAACGGCTGACCCCCAAAGATAACCAGCTGAAAAGTCCTCCCTGCGCTTCCCAGAAACCTCACCTCGCCATAAAACATCTGCACAAGGCAGGTTCCAAAAGCAATTGCTCATTGTGACTCTGGGTTTTGAAAAGCGGATATTATACTGTGAGAAATTAAAGAGGGTGTAGAAAATCAATACTGCAGGAGACATAAAGCATGCAGTGTTGACAGTGGTGGAGGACCGAGGATCCATCTCGCCGAACAGTGCAGACAGCCCTGGCTCCATCTCTGTCTGAGACAGCCACTCTGAAACACACCATACATCCTCGGCCCTTGCACACCAACTAATCATGTTAATCAATACTGGCTGATTGCCTACTTAATCATCTGTGACACATGGGCACATTTCTGGCTGACTGGAGAGTCAGGGAAGTAGGTGTAGCACCAAAAGAGTGATGAGCGGGAGGTCTGCGAGCAGAAGCCCAACATTTTTAACACTGCAGATTAGTTTAAAAGGTTTAACTCTTTCAACACTACCTGCATAAACACGAGATGTCAGCATGTGTTTTATTACAACATATGAAACTCTATGTCTAAACAAAAAGACCTAGTTTAAACACACTCAAGAGTACCTTGTTGAAGGCTTTATAACACAGTCCACATAGTTCTACGAGGTAGGAGAGACTGAACATGCCATACTGAATGACAAAACTCAGCAACTTGGAGAAGGGCTCCAGGAGGCTCTGTAGAATGGAGGAAAAGAAAAAAGTGTTAAAGTGTTAAAGACCAGGATTTGGACAAATCAGTGTGTAAAATTCTGCCTTGGGCTTACCCGGGTTGCATTTGTGGTCGGGATTTTCAGCAGACAAATGATAATCCTCAAACTGGAATCCATGGGGCACTAATGACACATACAGATTGCATAAATGTTGAGAAATCGAAACTGCCAGTTGGTTTCAAAGTGCAAAAGTTAAAAATTATTGCATGCTGCATACCCACGGTTCTGGACTTGGTGTTTTAAATCTATCTGCAGTGATAAATTGATTAGAGTACACACTAATTTGACCTCTAAGGTCAAAAGCGTCAGAGTCAAATCAATTACAATTTTAAGATTCTATCCTATTGAACCCGACAAGGGCACTGCTAAATGCTTTTTCCTCCAGCCATAATCACATTAAACCATATCAGACCATGACTAAGTGAACGGAAGAGTCGATATCTACCTTCAGAGGAAGCACAGAGGGCAGTTTTGTGAGGAAGGTCTGGAACTGGTTGCAGATGGTCGTCCACAGGTTGCTAGGAGAGTCCATGGGGAGAGCCTCCATGAAGGTGGCGATGTTGTCCAGGCAGTGCAGCATTGTGCCCCCTGCTGGCAGACTCTTCTTGTTGTTCAAACCCTGGAGGGCACACAGGCACAAACCATAACAGGCTTATATAATGAAATTCTACAAGCGAAGATATTTCCATTTAACTGATCATTCAGCCCTGATCAATCGCAATGCTTGTGCTGAGAGCAGGGGATTTAGGACACTGAAGCACACATGATTGCTTGGATGGGCTCATGGATCAATGGGTTCTAATCTGTGTCATTTATTTAGCTTTACAATAATAATAAAGTGGAACAGTGGTGCAGGGTAAGGCGGGTTTTCTTGAATGCCCCCATGATGATTTTAGATGGGCTTATGCTCTACATGTAGCTGGAGACACTAAAGCTACTGCTTTGACAAGAGCTCCTCCTGCTGGTTGCAAGACTCAACACAGACACACAAAGGAAAATCCTACCTCAAGCAGCATGTTGAGGGCAGCAACTGAACTCAGTTCATTGAAATCTATCAGCGAAGTTGCAAGTGTTCGCAGAAAACTTCCATCTGCAATAAAGAAATATAGAAAAGCATAAAAAGAATAAAGGTGGCAGTATATCCAGTGGAAAACTATCAAGTTAGCCTTATCATTGTGTAAAAAATAAATAAACATTAAATCAAATATGTAAAGAAAAGCAGCAAAGTATGCATCTACTATAAGTTTCAAAATATAGAGCACCAAGGTCGAAACACACAGAAATGAGCAGCTAAGATACGCTATAAGGCTCTGTAGAAATAGTGCTGTTAAAGTTCAAGGAGTTTTGAGTTTAGTAGTCAGTGGTATGAGCACACCTTTGATGTTACTCTGGAAGAGTTGGGGCAAGATGCCATTAGGGGCCAGCTGGTGAAACATACAGCGCAGGAACTGCTTGGCTACACCTGCTACATTCCCTGGGATCAACATACTGCAAAACATCACAGGGAGAATGTCTGAGTTGGACAGGCAGTCACACTCTACATCTATTATTAAACTCATCTATAAGCACAGTGAATATCTGAGCGCACTGGTTTGACGGCTTTAATGTCTCATACCTCTCAGCTTGTCCAGAAAAATTGGCACTGGATGCCAACCTGAAAGCAGTTAAAGCAGTGGATTAGGAGCAGGGATGAATTATGCATGAGTTCTATGGGCAAGTTATGAAACTTCATTTAACGGTGAAGTGCTGTGTGGATGGAGATTGCAGGATGGTTACAGGAGCGGCTGTACCTGCCCACAGACTGCATGATGTCGAGAAGCATTGGAGCAGCCAAATCAGGGCTGAGGTGGATGAACATGGAGAGAACGACCACGGCGAGGCTGAGAGTCTCCTCGTCGTATTCCTCCAGCACGGCCGCACAGTCCCGACACCTGGGACATCACATTGTATTTCACACAGGCTGGTTTAAGCATTAAGATGACTTGTTTCAAGACACGTATAGCTTCACCTTCACCTGTCAGACATTGTGGTAGGCTGCTCATCAATGAACTCTTCGGGCGCAGGGACAAACATGCTTACTGTGCTTGGTGCAGAGAGCAGGCTGGTTTTTGTGGGACCTGCAGAGGAAGAATATCAGTAATGAAATAAAAGAACAGCAGGTTTTTCAGATTCAGTTATTAGATCCTGAATGAGGTCAATGAGGAATAACATGTTGGTTTGGTTTTTGAGTCATAATCTAAGTAAAGATATTTAGGCTTTTTGTCTATGCTCCAAGACAGTAAATTATTTAATACTAAATCTTATATTGTATCTGCCCAGAGTTTGAATTCAATTACTGGCCAATAAGTGTCACTTTCCGCTTAAGTTATTTCTGTTTCCTTTGTTTTCTTACATGTCACTATATCCATATACCTCCTCAAGAGGTCATTACAGAATAAAGGGAAGTCTAAAGCAACTGACCCGTTTCCCAGGTGCTGATGTTGTGTGGCGCGCTGGACTGATGCTCCAGCTGTCTCTTCATTAGCTGGCTCATGGTCAGAGCTCCCAAAGAGCCACGCTTCACCTGACGGTACTGAGCTAAAGGTCAGATACAGATACAGAGAACGACACCTGCGTTAAAGTACCTGCTGAACTCATTCCAGCTTCCCCAACAACAAGCGTGTGTATGGTTACATGGAAATAAGGAAGACGCTCACGTGAAAAGAGATGGTCACTTTAAAGTAAAAGTAATTGGAAATTAAATTCAGTTAATATTAGATGGGTGTTTTCTCTATTCTTGCAAATTTTATTGGTTTTATGATTAAGATGTCAAAGATGTCATATTATGTGATATTTATTTAATATTTACAGCTCCAATATGAAGTTTAAACCAAAGTTAATTTGAAAAGAGAAAAATAAAGAGAACTACAGGTAATATATTAGACTGCACACAAGTAATATATACAAATATGTCAGATTAAGGCCCTTCTTTATGACAACCACAACAGTCAGTTTTATTGAAGTTCATAAAGAGATTATGTAATAAAGTATTTGCATCCTACTTGATACTGAAGAGCGGTGGCTTGTTTCAGGCATAGCAGCTTCAAGCGTTGGGGCTGAGGCAGATTCTCGTGGCTTTTCCAATGTAGACAGAACTTTGTGATCTGCAAGGCAATATGGGTGAATGATGGGCAGGGCATTGGCATCAGAATATATGCCATTATATGCCAGTAGTTTTCCAGTAATAATAGTAATAGGAGAGTCTATTTAGTGCTAATTTAATTTGTTATGTGAAATTTTGTGCTTTGTTACATAACCTCACCACCATCAGAAAATCACTGTTTGCAGTTTAAACTGATTTCCCCAAAGTTTGTTTCAAATATATAATCAAATTCTGCCTTGCTCTTCAGCTTCTTTTAAATTAGTTCAAAATGTAAATTTTCTCCTTTGAAGTACTTGTTGTGTGTGTTTGTATGATGGAAAAAGTGAACACATACATAGAAAACACACCACAGGACACCACAAGGCTGGAGTGGTTGGTCGGGGAAAGATTTGAGCTAGGTGCACATTTTTTGGTATCCCCAAATCTAAAGGAATATATCCGTTTTTTGCAAGTTTTAGTTCCTAACTACAAATCTAATATACTTTACATTTATGCTGTCCATGACTGAATGCACACTATGCAATTTTTAAACACATTTTTCCAAGCAATCTAGAGAGCCATACGATTATTTGAGATATTGTATGAAAAGTTAAAGCAGACTCTTCAAACTCATGTTACATTATAATAGTGAAGTACTATACAGTAGTAGTATATAGTAGTTCAGTATGATAGTATAGTAGTGTAATTCAGTTGCAGATTGATATCAGACTGATTTACACTTACATTTTGATAACACAAGTTTGTAGAGTTTGGTAACTGATTTTCATATTGTAATGTTTTGCCGTGACATGAGGTATACACCATTTGTGGTAAATGCCCCAAAACTTGCAAAACAATGTTGTGGTCCTTAATGTTATTTAAAGTCACTTTAATTTAAACATACACTTTCAACCAATTTCGTAGAAATTAATTGATTATTATGAATTTGAAATGCATTGAATAAGATATCTCAAATCCAGGATATCAGCTGAAAATATTTTGAAACAAATCCCACATCACATGGACAGCACATTGGTAAAGTAGAAATTAACCTTGATGCACCCATGCAACATTTTCACTAAACGAGCACTGATTACTTCAACTTTCTATATAAAGTGTTTATCTGTCCCTCCCCCTTACCGGTTTCTGTGGTCTGCTCACCACCAAGCTTGTCAAACGTGTTGAACGAGATGTCCAGGTATTCCCTCTGGATGGCACTGACAGCTATCTTCCTTTGCTTCCGTTGCCGGGGAACAATCTGGATTTTAAACTCTGCTTCGTCATTGTCATCTGCATTGTCAGGTTTGGGGTCGCTGTCCGCGTCGTCACCCATGTCGTCGTCCTCTTCATCGTCACCATACTCTTCTTCATCATTGCTGTTACTCTTGCTTTTCTCTGGTGAGGAAAGAGGCTCTGCTCTGTCCTCTGGGATGTCCAAGAAGATGGTCCTACCAGAGGGACTCGCCACAGGTCCCATCCCAGTCTTCACCTCTTCAGGGGCCACAGACGTGTCATCTAAAGAGGTGTCAGGGACGTGTGGAGTCTTCCTCAAGAGGTCTCTCTTTTGCTTCAGAGTCATTGGGCTTTCATGGCAGACATACTCCGGCCGGTCAGGAAGCTCCAGAGAGGTGCTGGGAGTCACACGGTTTGGCTTCTTCTCCATGAATGGCTGCACTGAGCCTCCCTCTCCCACCAAAACATCTGGGGTCTTTTTGTCACTGGAGCAGTCCTCCACACTCACCTGAACCACCGGAGACAGTCGTAAGGTGTTACTGCTGGCAGGGGAAGCAGAGACCTTTGGACTCCCATTGAACTTGGAGCTTATGATGGTGTTGAGATCGAATTCTTCATCACTCTCCACGATTCTCAGTGGAGGCAACTGTTCAAACACCAAGGAGTCGCTGTCGGACATGGAGAGCAGTGAGTGTTTCTCTGGAATTGATGTGCAGTCGGAGGAGAGATCAATGAGGTCTTGGTCCTCTTTTCCCTGAGCTGATCCCACTAAGGAGCCCTGGTCCAACCTGTCATCAAAGGTCTCCATGCAGCTGAGGCGGACCTCGGGGATGACAGGTTTGGAGACGTCGGACTGGCCCCCTCGAGAGCCTCGCCGGTCCACGGGATCGTTGGCCTCCACCCGAACCGAAGAACCATCGGAGGATCCTTTACCGTGATGTCTGCTGTGGGATGTGGCCGAGGATGGGGGCAGTACCACAGGGGGCACCTGCATATCGCAGCGATCAATGCATGACTTGCGTCTGTGCTCGTCCAGATTGAAGAGGATGGAGTCCGTGTTAGAAATGTCCAGAGACTTCTGCTTGTGCATGGCCTGCAGCCGCTTCTTCCTGGTGCTCTCCTCCCTCACACAGTGCAGAATGCTGTCCTGAAGGGCGCTGGCTTCTCGGTACTCTGACAGCTCAATTTCACCTGATATACAGAAGAAAAACGAGACTTTACCCCAGTGAAAGCAATAAGCCTCCTGCTATCAGAAAAAATATGTTGTGCTGAAAACGATTCGATCGATGTGCTGTAATCCTACACTTTACTCTGAAAGCCTCTGCTTCTTACTTTTTTTGGCATTCAGCTCTACCGGCTGGTACTTCACAGACTTGCTGCCACCAATCCTCTTTAGGCGAGCAAAGAAGGTCTGTGACTCCTTGTTAGCAGCGCCAGTCGGAGTGTCATGGACATCTGACTCATCAAATACGCTGTCCTCTTCTAAAATGGAGAAAAATATGGAGAATTAACATCAGCACTGCCTTTATGTAGCATATAGAATATGTAACCCTGACTGGAGTGGATATCATTTTTACTCTGACATTGTAATCTACACAGTATACATATATATATATATATATATATATATATATACATATATATATATATGTATATATATATATACATAGATTAGGTTTTTTTTTTTATAAATGCTACACCAATTTATATTCATAAGTTGATAACTAAAATAACCTAAATCAGCAAATACTTCAAAATGCAGTGAGTACCCAAATTATTTTGAGGAAAAGTCTTAACATTACTCCAAAGATCAACACCATCATTGATACACACAATCAACAGACTATATATTAAGAAATTGTTGTTGTTTATTCATCAAATTATAGCTATTATAGATGTCTGCTGAGATAAATAACATTCCTATTTTTGCATCACCTTTTTCCTTCTCGCTGTAGCGGCTCATGTTGGAGTTGTCGCTATAGAGGGGTCCTGCTGTAGCATGGGGACGACAGCTGTGATACTGGGCATTGAGTGTGTTGATAGTAATGTGGATTAGATGGAGGACCACTTTACTACCCTCCATGTCCCTGTATGGGTACTGTGGATCACAGAAACATATTACAAGCTTATGATGTATTACTTTGTAAATCATGCCGTATGTATATCATAAAATATAAATAATGTATGTATGTCATATCTATGTGACTGAATGAATAATATCCCATGCAATGAAATCATACGGACACATAATAATTCAGAGAGTACCTTATACAGGATAACTAGCAGGGCTTTGAGCCAAATCTGTCTGATGTGTGGCCTCAGGGCCCAGAGAGAGCATCGAGGCGGTTGCTGGAAATAGTGTCTCAGCTGGGGACATGTGCAGTACTTCAACACCTGGACCACCAGAGGGAGTAGCTGCTTCCCCAGACCTATATTGTAGTCCATCACCTGAAGGAGGGTTCATTTAAGTTCATTAGCTTGCATGTTATACAGGTATATTTCTTACAACATACCACTAAACAGTACCAGTAAAGCTACAGCTATAAACACAAGTGATAATAAGCTTATATTTCAGTTACTTGTGCAATGCCAGCGATGAAAGCGTTGAAGCAGGTAGAGGTGCGCATCTTCTGAGGTGCAATCATGAAGCAGCCCTCCTGCTGGTCATAGCCCAGCAGCACATACAGGTGACGCTTCACAGTGTTGAAAGCTTTGGCACTGCCGATGTCGGACTCGGCACTGCTCTGGTCTTTGGCCATAAATTTCATGAGCACCATGATCAGCTGGTGAACTGTCTGGTGATCTATGCCGGCGTCCTCAGGAAGCAGGTCTCTGATGATGGTGTCGTCCTCAGGAGACGGGGTCTGGCCTACAAGAGGGGCTGAAGCGTCAGGGTTAAAGTGAGGGAGGAAACGTGCTGCAGACAGGGGAGAGGATGGGGAGAGGGAAGGGTGCAGGAGCAGGGGGGGGAGTAACAAGACAGAGTTGGGCGGGGGGGAGTCAACTCTCCTGTCAACTTCTCTGTCAAGAGAGGTGGAGACATCATCATGCAGTATACATACATCAGTGCAACATGTTCATGGAATATGTAAACAGGGTAAACACAAAACATGGCCTGCTAGCTGTTAGCGAGTGTTTTTTCTTCTCACTCTTTCCGGTGTAATTATTAGTGTAAGCCTGAAGGCGGGATGAAAAAACAATGACTGTCACCACACAGCAAACATTGCTTTTTCATATTCCATTTTATATTTCCTTGTGTAAGTTTTATTGGTAGTGAAACTGTACTTTTCCTCCAATATGATATGATTATGAAGAGTAATGCTGTATGTTTCATTTTTGCGTTGTTATTTACCTGGCAGGACTTTCTCTATCATATCTCCCAGTGTCGGGGCAGACTGCTCTTGCCTCGTAAGCCTTAGAGCTAAAAACCACATATGAAGAACACAATTTAGGACAATGTACAGGGGAGGTAGCACAGGACACATGTCTGAGCTTCGTCGTCATCCAACACATGCACACACAAACACTAGCAAAAAACCACCAAGTACAAAATCACAAAAAGTGTTTCCAAGATTTAAGGCATTTTGGATGATCACAAATATCCAACAACCACATCAACTTTGAAGCCAACACAAGAAACCTCTCCCGGAAACTCAGACAGCCTTCTGTGCAGAGCCAAAGACAAAATGAATGTCATGGTGGGGAGTTCCTCCTTTTTTAAACAAAGTAGTATTCAGACATTCAAGTGAAATGAAATTTGGGAACAAACGAGTGAGGAGAGAAACATTAGGAAAATGGGACCAGGCTTTGGTCGAATAGCATTTGCAATTAAAAATAGCATTATTTTCACCCACAATGGATAGAAAATAGGCAGCGTCACCTGACTCTTTAAACAAGTACGCACATGATATAGTCATGGTTTGCCTCTATAATGTCATGTTGAACCTCCATTTAAACAGGTATTTCAAAAGGTATTTGCAAACACTGTTTGACCTCAGACTGAATGAAAGTGACACAGGTTAAGATTTCAGCTGACAGACAGACAGACTTGTTGATCTGTGCTACTCACGAAGTCGGTTGCTCAGCGACTCAGGGAGTGAAAATGCCCGTTTAGACTCAGCCGGACCTCCCTTCACACTGTCACGGAGCGAACGCACACTCTTCTGCCGATTCCTGGCGAAACGGGCTCGTCGTATCTTCCACAATGCTGCGTCACTGAGGTTGGCTACATTTGTTCGTACAGCTGTGATGGCTGTAAAAAGAAAGGTTGTAAACTACATATGGAGCTCTATTAGGCTGTGGTGTTTTTGTCACAACAAATATTATGTCAAGAACAAGGAAGTGGAGGAGAAGCAGGAGTAAAAATCTGAATGGTAACCTTAAAGCTACATACTTGTTGGGAAAGGGAACTCCTTGTTGCAGTCCAGGTGTAACTGGGCCTCCAGAGACAATGTTTCAAAGCGGTTGACAAAAAACTCCCAGCTAAGAGCAGGAATGTCTTTCTTCAGGAAGTGCAGCAGCAGGAGTTTGCTGAGGATGACTGGCCGATCCCTCACAACAGTGTCAAACTGGAAGTCAAGGCACAGACACAGGCCCTACAAAATATACAACACATAAATACAAAGCAGAGCACCTAGTTACATACATTATTATTAAGTAATTTCTGCCAAATATTTGATGATTCCAGTCACTGAAATCTACAAATTTGCATTTAATGCATAATTTTTAATCAACATTTAATAGTTAAAAAATTTAGGTAATAGTTAGCAGATTAATTGATAATATAAATAATCATTATTTGCATATAAGTAAACCAACATCAGGCAGCAATTTCTGTTCTGTGTTAAGGGTTATCTTTAAGCTGTTTCTTTTCACAGAAACAGCTGAAGAGTGTTGACCAACTGTATGACATATAGTTAGATACAATGCAAAAAACCCAGCACTCCTGAAACATTAGGGCTCCAGAGTCAATAAAAGACTTTAAATCTATGGGACATTATGAGAATTTGCAAATAGTAAATTATGGTGCAGAAGGACACAAACATGACACAATATTTTGTAATAATGACAATGACCCTTTGATTTTTAAGGCCCTACAATGTTTAAGTGTTTCTGCTCCCAAATTTCCTCTATGTCAGAAATACATCTTTGTACTGCTTCTGTGTGGGCAGCTCACCTGCAGGGCCGGCCTCTTGATGGTGTCCAGAAGCAGTCTGGCTCTGGTGGCCACAGCGGGATTGACGTCCTCCACAGAAGCCAGGAAGCAGCAAAAGGCGTGGGCCAGGGAATACTTTAGCAAGTGGTTTTTTGTAACCGCGCCAATGTCCAGGAACCGACACAGCACTGCTACCTTCTCAACTGGCAGTTTTCATGAGAAAGAACAGCAAATCATCAGCAGCACGGACGAGTCATACAATAAGATGAGGCAGCAGAGCTGCCAGATGTCCTGCCATAATTACCATGATTGTATCATAAACAGACCAAGCAATGAGATCACTAATGAAAATAGATTCATGTATTACTTAGATACGATTTCTATGTCACCATATTTGGCCTCACATAATGCATGGATGTATCAATATGAATTATGTTTCTTGAACTACAAAATTACACAAGAGTTATATGAATAATATTCAATCTATTGAAAATCGGTTAAAATTACATGTATCCCTACACTATCACTCATATGCAAAATTATGATTTTTAATTTTATTTAGTTAGTGCGCACAGTTACCACTCTGGCGACACAATCTCTCTCATATCCCCTGTGTGTGAAATAAAATAAGAATGCATTCAGTCATTTCAAGAAAGAGGATCCTTCCAGTAGTTCTTGGCTTTATTATGACTGAGATTAGAATCTAAAAAAATACACTTTATTCTGAAATCCATAAACTCTCACCCACTCTGGGCTGATTTATAGCACTCGCGTTGACCACTAGGTGTCAGTGTAGGAGTTAAGAGACATGCCAGGGCAGTGTGAGTCGGAAATATACTGTACATTTTTGCATGATTTACACCCATAATTATAAAATTATCTGTATCAAAAGTGCTAATGAGAAGGTATAATAATATTCTAAGTGCCCATGTTCCTGAAATAGATCAACAGCATATCAACCTGACAATGTGACACAACATTTTCCCAGGTGGAAAGATCAAATAACTGTAATTTATTTTATGTCCCAAGGTATTTATATACACAATAGGCTTATAACTTTACACCTTCTAAGAAATATTTACTGTGTATTTGGGGAAACTGTCAATTCAGTTGCTCTTCTGTTTCCCTATATCCATACAGTCAGACGACTTGTCCTCTGCCGCTGTCTCAAGGTCATACATCTCCTCTCTGCCAATCACATGGCAAGAAAAACCTTATTAATCCCACAATTCCCCTTTGCTGCCTGTTTGAGCCACATGGTAACCATGGCAACACAAGGGGAGATGTGAGCAGACAGTGGTTTAGGAAACATATTATACAGCAAACTGGGGGTCTTCCTCCAACAATTCATTCATACAACCACAACCCCTTTGCTCACAAGAAACATCACTGAACTGACGATGGTTTAGTCATCATGATGATATTGATGCTGTGTTTATAACTAAATATGATCATTAGTTTGTCAGCAGCTGCAGATATAATATACAGTATATAATTTTACACATTACAGTAAGCTATTCTCTGTCTCTCACCTGCTTCAAATCGTATTTTCCAGTCTTTGCTGTTGAAGTTTGAGTTGATGAGGTTCCAGAAGATGTCGGCCCCGTGGGATAAAGAGAGGGCGTGCAGAAGCTGAGGCACAGCCAGAGAAGCTAACTGGCAAAACTCTGACTTCAGCATGGACCACAAACTAAAACACAAACACCACAAAACAGACACACACACAAATGACCATTAAGAAGTTGATTTAATCAACAGCTGCAAGCAGATATTTGCATCCATATGATCTTTTTCTGTGACAGAAGGGAAGCTGTGAGCACACACCTTGGGATGAGCATCTTCTCCTGGACGTAAGCCAAAAACTGGGGGTGATCCTTGCAGGCAAGGTACAAACACTCTCCATGGAGACACAGGATCTTCAGACAGTTCAGCATGTTGAACAAGATGTCAGGCTCTTCAAACTTGGACATTTCCTGAATTTAAAGGAGATATTGACTCACATGTGTGCCATATGTACACTCAAATAATTCAAAGAAACATTACTGGATGCTTCCATCCTATTTGTTTTCTAATTCAGTTATTAAGAAGAATTAAGAAGTACCTGTAGGATGGTGTATATGAGCTTCAATGACACAGGGAGCTGCTGGTAGGAGAATTTCTTATCTGAGTTATTCTTCATGGCTGGAAGGAAAAAGACTGTAGCATTAATGACCAATACAAAACATACTGAAACGGCAATGAGTCTGAAATTGATACCACTCAAAAGTCTATTCAGTATGTAGCTGGAGAGAATAGCCAATTACCTTAGCATAAAGAAAAACCTTTCAGTTCTCACTTTTTATTAAGATATAGAGAATTAGTGAGGTAAGAAGGTTTGCTCTTGTTTCCATGCTAAGTTAACTGGCTGCTAGCTTCAGCTACATGTTTATTGTACAAACCTGGGAGTGGTATCAGTCTTCTCATAAAACTCTCAGCAAGAGAGCAGATAAATAAAAATATTTCTAAAAATGTCAAGCTACTCCTTTAAATATGAAGCTGTTAGTTTAGCTTAGCTGTTGGTTTAAATTAGCTAAACCAAGTTAGCATATTTACCAAAAGGTTGAAGTATTCCTTACAAGATTTTTGGTATTCTTCTAGCAGTCAACAGCTGAGTGAAATTTGTTTTGTCTGACACATTTAATGTTTTTTTTGTATTTGAACAACGCTGTGTACAGAACTGCTACATACGTGCATTATCAGGAGAGGGGTTGTCAGTGTGTGTGCCACTTGGGTTGTCCCCTTCTTCACTTCCATTCTCCGCCCCAAAGGAGAAATCTTGCTGAGGAAAGAGCAAAGTTTCCTCCAAACTATCCGTGGGTTCCTGCAGAAGAATGAAAAGTTGTCAAAACATCCCCTTCATATGTTTCATATCATCAGTAATTCAGCTGACCATGATATTGATTAGCATCATTCACAAGAGACGTTAGAATAACCTATTTGTAAATTCACCAAAACAAAGACAGATGGAGATTTACTTGTTTTATGAACATACTTTCTGCTTTATGTCATCTGCAACAACATTAGCTCAGTCAGGCACACTGTGGTGTTTTAGGGCAGAATTACTACATGGCATTAATTCCAAAGCCTTACTTGCTTAATGCACAGGGTTCATTTATATTTGGTGCATAAAAATTCATGCTGTGTGTCTCACCACCAGACGTATCTCTTCCCGGGGGGTCAACCTCTCCAGGAGCTCACAGCCCAGCTGGTAGCAGAGGATGCTGGATTGGCACAGGCTGCACTCCAGGGCCTTCTCATCCTTCTGGCAGGTGTGTGAACCCCCCCATGGGGCCTGGAAGACGTTGTTGATAATGCCCACGATATCCTTCCCCAGGCTGCTGTCTAGACCCAGCATCACACCATCGTCCTGGAGCTCCATCTGGGACAGCAGGGGAGACGACCATAAAAACAGGGGAACAAAAAGTGGAGTTCGATGCACAAATCTCAAGATCCCACCTATGGGTGTTGTTGTCATTGCACTGTTTATGTCGCTTTTCTCTATATGACTGCATAAACTATGTTGCATATTGTTTGAATAACAGTTCAGTATACATCTTTGGCATATGTTTTGGCGATAGAATCTGGCAGTGTTTGTGTTAAGATGTTTTGTTGCTCCCATACAAATACCTGGAAACAAATTGAATTCTTAAAAGAATATTGTACAACTATTTTAACCATTGAGCACCAGAGGCAGACCATTAGTCCCTTTAGAAATATGATTAAAAAAATACACATATATATTTTAGCAATTTTTCATCAGGTTGGTACAGGTTGGTCACCTGCTTCAAGATGAGGTCAAACATGAGGATGAAGCAGCCAAGGTTCATGTCATCATCATCACAGTCCAGATCCAGGGCACAGTGGCCTGTGGCATGACCCAGGTTTTTAAAGGGGCTACAGCGCAGGGGGCTGCGGAACGGGCTCCTGAAGGGGCTGGGGAATGGGCTGAGGGTGTTGTGCTGCCCACGGCGTCCTGGATCTGACACGACACTCACCTACGAACAAAGAGCAAATCATTATATAAAGTAAAATTTATGTCTTTCTCCATAAAACGCAAAGCATTTATGCTCTCGACAGTCTATTAACCTCCAGTCAAGTTACTGCCAGTGATAATGGCACATGACTGCAGAGTTGCCTGGCTATAAATTTCAATGATAAAGCTACATCACAGTCAAGTTTAATTAAACCCTTTAAGGGAGCTATATTTAGACATTAGGAGTTACCATGGTAACATACAGTTCATCCCAATGAATGGTAGGAAACATGAGCCAAAAAGAGCAAAAATGTGTACACCCTAATCCTAAACAAGCAATGACAGTCTGACAGAACACAAAACATCAGAAGAGAAGTGGGTATTTGAGGTACACTGTAAGCCCTAGGTTATAACTGATGTGACAACTAAACTGGAATAAAGACAAGTAAAATTTGGCATTGAACCCTATTATCATTTATTTTTTTAGGAGTATTTTTAGGCATTGCAGTCCTCCTCACCCTGCGAGCCCCAGTGTTGCCAGTCAGATCTGAGGCACGGGCCTTCCTCTGATTGGCGAGCTCCTTCAAAGAGTTCACTCCATCAGAAAACATCCCAATCAGCAGCTGAAGAGGCACCACGATGTCCAGCTCTGACAACACCTACATCCAAACAAAACAAACATCAGATCAATTCAACAAAATCAAAACAAATATAGTTTTCTACTTACCATGCAGATTTAATGATTTGCAGGTATGATGGTGTCCAGCAATCTGTCCTTCCAGAAATACTGTCCCACTTACTCAAAGTAATTTATAGACCAGACTATGGACAGATTTTATCAGGAACCCTTTCCCTTTTCTGGACAAAATGATGAACACTGCAATTTTCAAAAAATAATTTTTCACAACTATTTGCATAAGGTTAGCCAAACAATGGATATGTCATAACCTATGCAAAAGACATTAAAGCTGCATGCATGACTTGATATCACTGGAATAAGTGTTTTCTGATTTGGGTGAACTGACCCTTAAATATAAACGTATTACCTATATGACATTAACACATCACAGAGATACACCATGCAAAGAAGACATGCAGAATCAAGCTGGGCACCACTTCCCTGATTTGAATCTGACCTATTTACTGAGGGGAAATTAATGCAATCACTTGATCATAGTTGTGACAGAAAACTTGAAATTGATCCATGTATACAGGACAGCAAGCTGTGAGTGCATATGGGGTGAAATGCAAAATCCCTCCTATCTCTCTGTCTCGTTTTGCGACCCAGATTCATATTCAGCAGGGCTCCTGCCCAGGCTCTCACACTCTATGACAGCCTGTTCAATTCACACTCACTGTAGACAGAACCGCAGGATGTGAACTGGACACAAGACAGCGTGTGTGTGTGTGTGTGTGTGTGTGTGTATGTGTGTGTGTGTGTGTGTGTGTGTGTGTGTGTGTGTACTTACATGCAGCCACAGCAGAGCCTGCTCTTGCACAGACGCTGGGTAGCCAGAAAATCTGCAGCTGATGAAGCCAAACATTTCCTCCATGGAGAAAGGCAGGGGGCACAGCTCAATATCAAACATCTTGCTGTAAGGAGAAGACAGACAAGAATATGTATATGCACATGAATTTATACAGAGAGGCAGGTACCAAAATTCATCCTCAGATACTGTTACCCAGTCATCTGTTACTTTTAATATTGTGTCATGATGTGGTGATGCAGTCCTCACACTGCCTCTACTCTGTTTCTTATTCAGATGGTGGTCTCATTTATGCATACATTTTCCATAAATGAAGTAGCAGAGGAGCACAGCAGTGAAGTCATTTGAAGTGGGTAGGGGAATTTTGGGAAATATGCTTATTTGCTTTTTAAAAAAGAGTTAGATGTGAAGATCGGTATTGCTATAAGTATGAAGCCGGAAAGCAGGATGAAATTAGCTTAAATTAGCTTAGCATGAAGACTAGAACCGTAGGAAACAGCTAGCTTGTTTACTCCTACAATAATCTACATCAACAATTCATGAATTAACACCTTATAGTTTGTTGGTTTAATCTGTACACAAGCAGAATATAGAAATTACACATTGCAGTTTTACGTGGCAGTATGGTCTGCAACAATTTCATAATGAATAGTGTGTGAAGACTCCAGGAAACCAAAACCACAACTTGGTTTACCAAATGAGCTACACTATGTTCATTACTAACTTAACTGTTCCCCCTGCTACCGGTCTTTATGTTAAGCTAACAATCAAGTTGAAAAAAGAAAGGGAAAAAGCTATTCCGCAAAATGTCAAACTGCATTTGCTCAGCTTTTCACTGACACTAACCTACTAATGTATCCACCTCTTTGATTTATATTTTTACATGCTGCAAAAGCTAGCATTATGCATTATAGACCACTGAGGCTTAAAGGTTAAAAGTAAAAACTCTTCCAGTTGGTCTGCTGAATCTCAGTAGATACTATTTTTGGAAAAGGCCCTTCCTTCACTGATTCTGTGGCGTTAACACCAAAACCTGGCATTTATTTTTTATGTTTAGACTGCTAAAAATACCTGCTATCAAACAAACGTCATTGTAGCTGCACTGGAAATATCTTGATATAATGTTATGTTCTGTGCATTTGGCCAGTGTTATCCAGCAATAAGAAAAACACACCAGCAATTGACAAAACTAGCCCAGACGCCAAAGTACAGATTTGTCAGTTAATACTGTATATGCTGTATATCACGATTAGCACAGCTACAAGTGACTTACAAGAAAGTATTTTACACCCTCACCCCAGTTTATATGCAATACCAAAAGTCCTTATTACAGGAATAACAAAAATAATATGTAAACATTTCTCAGAGGTGGAGGTACCTGAGCACTTCCCGGAACTCTTTGAGCTGGTGGTCGGGCACCTCGGTGCGGATGGCCTCCAACCACTCAGGCATAAAGCATTCCCACAGCGGTTGACTGATGACATTGTAAGGTATCAGACACAGGATGCGGTTCAGGCCCTCTTTCAGCTGGGTCACTGTGCTACATGACTTGTCCCAGTAGCCTCCCACCTGGGGAGAAGTTAACACAGACTGGCTTAGATCAGGTCATAACCTGCCCTGAATAATTTTAATAAACTTCAGTCCTATGTGAGATCCTGATTTTGTCATTTTTTTATTCATAGCTGTTACACAGTGCAACATGTTCTCTGTGTTAACATGTTCTATGTCTGAGATAAACAGGAGCTGGGATCTGTATTGCCTGTATATTTGGAGTCACAATGCACCTCTATAATCCCTTAACCATATAATGTATGTTTAGTTGACCATGGTCTTGACCTTACCCTGGCAAATTCAACAGGCTTGGGCAGCAGACACATGACCATGACGTCAAAGCGCACTTCACACACTGTCTTTAGCCACTTGGTAACAAATTGAGGCTTTAACTTCTCCACCAGGCTTCCAACCTCATCATCCATCATGTACGCGGTGGAGTGAAACCACTGGAAGACCATGCTGACCAGCCGAGCCAGACTCTCCGTAGGTGTGTTCTCATTGGGGGTACACAGGCTCACCTGCACACGTGTCAGAGATGCAAATTAATCAGTCAGGTAACCATGGATTCCACAGAGTAGTGATAAGAGGCCATGTACTGCACACATTCTTATCTCGCCGGTCTCTCTTATTGATAGACACAGTAACAGCTTGTGATTACACACCAGGAACCAGATGCCAAACTGACTGAGGAGGCGCTGGTCGTGCTGGTCGTCCTCCTTGTTATCAAACTCGATGTTGTCCAGAGAGTGGTGGGAGGCGGACAGGCCCATTTGACGGCGCCTGTTCAGCTCAAACTCACGCTGTTCTGCATGAATTTCTGCCTCCTTCAGAAGGCTGGGTGGATATGGAGAGGATGAGAGGGATAACAGAGGATACATAGAGGCAAAGAGAAGAAAAAAGAGAGACATATTGACAGTGAAAGAGCAGGAAATAGATAATACCAACATTAAATATCCTTTATGCTGTATTGTTGTCTATATATTCATTTAAAAATGTGTTTCACCACATTACAGACTTATACCCTGTAACTGTGGCTGTGATATGTCAGTGTAAACAGAGTGTATGTACCTTATAACAGCTTCCACAGTGCACACCAGCTCCTCTGCTCCGCACTCCCGGGTGTTGATTGGAGGGGGCGAGGTCTGGTACAGATGGGTCTCCGCCGCAGCCCCCACCTCGCTGCTGTGGTGGTTGACATGGCAACGCTTGCAGTAGCGGACAGGCCGGTTGCCATGGCGCCCACAGCAGCCAGCCGAGAAGCAGGTGACCACAGCCCTCCTAACGTGAGAGCTACAGTTCTACAATACAATGCCAAGAAACAAAAGAAAGGAGGAGGAAGAGGAAGAGGAGGACAAGGAATAATTTTATTTCTATTCTTGCCAGCATGCAACGAAACACAAACATGCAACGATCACAGTAAAACAGCCGATAATGTCTCATGACAAGTCTCTAAAAATAAAAATATTTCCAGGTCTCACAATTATTACGTCCCTCTCTAATATGCATTTGTTTAGAGAAGTTGATCTGTCTACATCTGGAGCAATAGGAAAAGTCTTTATGTGTCCCCATGGTGTCTCAGGTTTCTAAAAATAAAAAGCATGGCACTAGAGAAGCATCCTAATCTGATCAGCCTCTAATCTTGTGCCATTAGAGGGATGCAGTGCTCCCTATCAAATTAACATATCTGTCCTCTGCTGACAGTGAGTTCTCTCACTCACCTTTCCGGCTTTCAGCAACAAAAACACTTCTCTGATGTTACTGATGTTGTTGTTGTTGTTGAAAGTACGTTCTATCTTGGGTATCATGGGGTATTTAAAGGAAGCTATTCTCAGATGAAGAGAACTGTCTCAGTTAATAATGATTTGGTGTAAACCCAGGTGGGAGTTTAAAGAGCTTTCTGGAATAGGTGGGACAAAGCCAGATCAGAGAGGGAGGTTGTGGATTATAGCCAGGATAGGGGCCAGCTGTCCCCTTACAGCTGGGGACAGCTGCTCAGCCTGATGGGAATACCTGAGATCATCTCACACGCAGTTTTCCTGGTGTCTCCCAGGAAACCAGCAGGGAGCACTTGTGCCCTCGGCAGTGCATTCAGCAACAGCGAGCAAACATCACGCCCCAACAGCTTCATTTGAAACGATTTGGCCTTTACTGAGCCACTTCAGTGAATGGACTCTGCTCATAAATAAATGACCTTGCCATGGGTCATAGGTAAAAATTGATTTTATCTAAGTTTATGAAGTATTATATCATGCTGCAGCAGAAGAGATCACAACGAATAAGAGAAAAAGAGAGAGTAGGCAGTGACATTCGTCTTCATGTTGCAGTATAAATATCTTACCTTCTTTTGACAAATGGCAGATATCTCTGCTGTAAAGACAAAATGACAAAAATGCTCAACAGAAGCAACTTTTAGAATTAATCTAAAATTTTACACAGTATATAGCAGCATACATTACATAAAACTCAAATAACCAACAGCAAGAGATTTAATTCTTATCTGTGTCAACCTGACAATCAAATCTACACCTGCCTGTATCATATGATTGTACCAAAAACCTTCCTTTATTTTATTGTAAGTACTGAACATTTATACACTATGTGTGTATTTACTGTGTTTGCCTCTTTGTCTGTGGGAGCAGGACAGAATGAAATAAATGTATTCAACTTTAATTATATTCAACCTCAAACACCTTTTTATTTGTGAGCGCTCACCTTGGGGCAGGAGTACATCAACAAGCCATTCAGCGTGGTCTCTGAAAAGGTCAAAGAAATGTATAAACGATACATGATTTATAGGCAAATGGCTCCCCAGAGCCTATGTATATGTTCACCTGGTGTATACACAGCAGTCTCAACTTCCAAACAGAGCTGGAACACAACAGATATTTTCTCAATATCAAAGAAAACACAAAACTGCAGAGCCATGCAATTATAATATTCTACATGCTGGAGAAAAGAGAAACAATTGGCTGCGTGGTTTCATGATGATGATCTCATTATCGGCGCAAGGGAATTACGTAACCATGGCGATGTATTTCCCCAGGGTTAAAGAGAGGAATAATGAGGCAGGCAGTGGGTGATGCATGTTTGGAATGGCATCTTATTGAAGGAGGGGGAGGATCTAGAGATGTAGAGAAAAGGTAAAACAGATCCATACCCTGCTATCCTCTGGCTGCACTCCTCACATATATAAAGAGGAGGGGGCTTGTCTCCCAGGGCAACAGAAAGAGTAGGATCTATACACATCTGAAAAAGTAACACAGGTAGCATCAGAATATGTATGTAGTATTTAAAAGATAGACATATTGATATTTTGATGTTTTATTTTCATGAAAACAAGATGGAAAGTAACACTAACAGTAAACACTACTTCTGCTTATTTAGGGACAGTACAAAACTATAGGGAGGCAGAGGCTGAACATATGGGTGGGAACTGCTGGAGAAGAAAAGTCAGTCACTAAAGACCCTCCCCCACTCTTCCAAAAAAACTTAACTACCCTCCCTTCAGCAAAAGAGAAAAAATACCTAATCCCTCCCAGCCCTTTTTAATATCTCTTTTCATAATTTTCATACAGTACCTTAGAACAGAGTAGTATACATTCTCTATGAGTCCCTACCACATAGTACTCTCTAGGGACAGTATATCATGGTCTTGCCCAAGAAATCATTTAACACCTATACCTGTCTCCCCACGCCTCTGCGTGGATGGCTGCTTGCATATGCTGCACTCCACTCTCTCGCAACCTGTGCCTGGCCCTGTGCTAAACCCCAATGCTCATGGCCTGAATGTTCAGATGGTGCACTGTAATTTACTGTGCTCACTTGATGCCACCCTATCCTCGAGGGCTGCATGGGGTCACCGCTTCCAATTAAGCCCCCCCTGTACCCCCTCCCTGCTCGTGGTAATTGAAATCCGGCCCCTGTCCATGCCCCTGTTCTTACTCTATTTGTCAGTTTTGAGCACAGTTGAGTAAAGGCAGGCAGGATAAGATAAAGCAGAGCAGCAGCAGCAGAGACTGGTGTGAAGTAGCATTGAAGCTGATACCATTACCCCACTCGCACAGCTGCCTGATTTATTTACTGAGGGGCTCACAAAAACGCTGTCACGCATGGTTGAACTCAGGGAGGTAATCTCGCACATGCCCCATGCTTTCCTGATGAAGTTCTCAAGGGAGGCAGCTTTTGAATAGAGAGCACACTGCTAATATATCTTCTTTAAGTAACAAGGCATTGTACTTGTGCATCCAACAACCACAAATGTACTAGTGATGCAAGACTTATTGTTTACAGACTCAAGTCACCTTGACAGCAGGTTTATTGATGGCATTGTGGCACTCGATATGTTGACAGTGGATGGGGTTCCAGGCTGATACAGGAAGAGAGGCAGAAGATTGGCAGTTAGGGGAGGAGAAAAAGAGAAAAATGGGGGATAGATTAGACCTTTAGTCAGTTCAAGGATAGATAAGGTAACTGACCCGTGTACTGCAGGCCTCTGTATTCACTGATGGCTCCTGGCGGCTTCAGGTTGGGCCAGTAATGAAATAGCATCTGCACAGCTGGAGGCTTTACTTGGGATGGTCCATAAGATATGACATAAAGAAGGTCCTGCATAAATAAAAAACATCAGCATTAATTAAAGTGCAATGATATTTGAATATTAGTGAATAGAAAGCAACAAGTTTAAGATCTTCATTCCAACATATGCATTTGTAAAGACAATTACTTGTAATATTATGATGGCCCTTTATATTTTTAGTCTTATACTCAAAGCAACAGTTTTACGTTTTTTTAAATACACTTATTTATGTCTTCACTCTAAATATGAAACTAGCGCTAGCATACCGCTGGCTTATCTTGGCACGAAGAATGGGAACAGGGGGCACAGCTAGCTTAAAATGTAATAGCAAGTTGTCGTTTTGGAGCTAGTTAGGTGCTGTTATTTATTCACAAACAAGTTAGGACGTATTCAATACTGAGCATTAGTTTGTAGGAGATTTTTCTTTACCTTAGAACAGAGCGACTCTAGCTGTTTCTTCCTGTTTCTACTTTTTATGTCAGGCTAAGCTAACAGTCTACTTAGCTTAGCTTCATACTGTGTCGTCGTACGAGTGGATCGATCTTCTCATGCAACTCTGAGCAAGAAAGTGAATCACCAAATGTCAAACTATTCATTTATAGGATTGAAAGAGCAACACAGAATTCTCATGTTTAAGCTAGGTCACACGGTGAATATTATTTTTCCAAAATAAAATATCTTCCATTATACAACAGATAGTTCCGACCAGTAATTTGATTGGACGAGATTCATTCCATGAGTGCTGATATAGAGTTCAACCAGAGACAGAAGATCTTCGGTACAAGAGCACCGGGACTTTTTACATGTTTCACTCCGCTTCACAGGTGTTCTATTAACCGTTAATTAGCGTTACATTAGCGGTCTAATTATCTAGCTTTGATTGTAACTAACTTTGCAAAATGGATATATTTCCAGAAATAACATTTGAATTAAATTATGTATGGTCGTTCAGTGTTGGCGTTGCCAAATAAACGATGAAATAAACAAACAAATCCTAAACAGCTGTTGCTAATTAAACTAATATGGCGCTCGTAGAACTGCTGTATAAAAGCAATACCACACTCGAGGTCGTGATTTTGTACTGAATACAAGCACGGCTGTGATTCGGTCATAGGTACGAAGTTGCAGGCCGAGTACCGAAGACAACATCACTCCCTCTCTTGTGATATTGCATAATTATGTTTTACAGAAATTACTTTAAATCTGCATCATATATTTGGAGAAGCAATACCTTCCACACTTCCTGTTTGTGCTTCATTAGACACTCCAGCAATTGACAGTGATAAACTAGAAAGACATAGAGACCAGCTTAAGTAAAGAGCCATTACGACACAACATTTCAGTGTAGGTCATATTTCCATGCATGTTTCAAAAGCTGCTAATGTGACGGTTTACCTGGATTTGAGGTGTACTGCATTGCAATCATAAGCATAGAGGACGCTGACAGATTCACATAGGCCGGGACACCCCCCTCTCTCCGGGTGGAGCCCACTACAGACAAGCAGGGTAGAGGAACACAAAAAACGAAACCAACTTGAAAGGTCACTTTCCGTTCTGTTTAAGGTGGTAGTGCAGATTGAAGCATTAGCCAATGTAACTCAGAGAGGGGTTGTGTTTTTAAAGGATAAATGCCAAGAATCAATTTCATTATGTTTTGTTCCATTTTCTATACTCATCAGTTTGAGGTGAATATGTTAAGTTAATTAACTTTTTATTGGTCGTACTTACAGATAGCCATGGGGAGGAAAGAGGTGCTCAGGTATTCAATGATGTCTTTGTGGAGGAAAGGGGGGAAAGTGGCTAAAGTGGAGATCATAGTATAGGGCAAAGTGCTGAGAATATCATCACTGAGAAAGGGCAGGAGGCAAGTTGTTGTATAAAATATGGACTGTCCCAGATCTGATGAGAAAGGGAAGAGGCAAAAAGAGACAAAGAGATACACAGACACTCATTCAATAAACTGTACATACAGTATTCACATACTGTATGCAGCCACAAATGTCAAAGTTACATGAATTCAGTCATTTAACAGTTTAACAGTGATAAAAGAGAACATAAATAGAATATGAGCTTCTATGGAGGGCAGTGAGCTTTCTTTAAAAGCCACTAAAGTAAACTTTGCCCTCAGAAAAAGTAGAGTATTCTAGTCAACGAGATGGGTTTTCATGCTTTTGAGCTTTTTTTAACAGTGGTAAATTATTCATGAAAATTAAGAGCACTGACTGAGATGCAGAATTGAACCCGTGAAAAACAGTGTGGAAATAAGTCATTCTCAGATGTATTGTAAATATATATATAAAAAAAATAAAACATTACATTTGCCTATGTGTGCTTTCCATTTAACTTATATATTTGCACATGACAACATAAGAAAAACATTTGTCCCACTTTACATAACAAACATGCAGTCAAGTATGATACACAGAAGAGAAGGCCTATGTCTGGTGTATCCAATGGCTTATGAACGATTAAGTTGACAGGATCCAGCGTGCTCCCAATCACCCCATGCATCCCTCAAGATCCTCAGCAGGACTTCTCTCTTCCCGTTACAAAAGAGGCCAAAAAAGCAGCAGTGGCTTCATGCAGGCCAGACGGCTCGAGGATGATGATGACAAACAGTGGTGCACTGGGCCTTGACTCACCATGCTGACCGTGCTGCAGCAGGGGCACCAGGTCAAGCAGGGTCACGAGGGTCACATAGAGGCCCTGATAGTCCAGAGAGGGGTACTCTGAGAGCTGAGCGTCCCGACTCTGCTGCCCCTGCCCCCCGCGGTCTGACGGGGCATCGCGCAGAACGCTGTAAAGGAGGGAGCGAGTAACTGTAGGGTTGATGGAACTGACTTGTGGTCTTAGAGATGGGGTGAGTGGGAATGGCACAGGAAAAAGACACATGGTCATGGGCACGGCCAAATTGGAAGCTTCCTGGTTCTCCTTCCTGCCTGTGCGGGACAGAATGCTGCTCCGGGGCGGGAGGGGAGGGGAGGGAGGGTAGGGGAGGGGAACAAGGGAAAAAAAGAGACAACAAAGACACAAAAAAACAGCACATTACATTGAAATGGCACTACAGAGACAGCGTAAATAGAAAAAAACAAACCCAGATAAACCCCACATAGGATGCAGTGTCTCACTATTTGACTGTATATCACTGAAGGCACGGGCAATTTTTCCCTGCTTTGTCTGTTCAGAGTGACTTTAATTCAATTTATCTCGTTTTCTCTGTCTTTGCACTTGGAAAACAAAAAAAACATGAGCACAAACTGCAATGATCACTGCATCTCATGCGTATCTGGTGACAAGGAGCAAAAATATAAAAAATGGCATGTTTTCAGTGGCAACCCCATACTTCTCCAAAAAGGGACAGTGCAAATGACTGTCCCTCGATGGCTGCCATCTTCCAATCAGCAAGGTCAGTGGCTACCATACAAAAAGGCCAATGAGCCGTGGAATTTATTTTAAAATGAAATTTCCTTGTCTTTAGTGGGGCTGTCAAGGATGGGAGTGACACCAAATTGGTTCGGGAAAATACAGAGGTGACACTTTTGAAACATGCTTCAGCCAGTAATAAACATGTGTGTGAGGTTAGATCAAGTGCTCCTAGGTCACAGCACATGTTTATTGCACCAGAGAAATAATGTCCGTATGCATACGTTATGATACTGTACCAGTATCATCAGGAGAAATAATGAGATCCAACAGGCATATGGATTCAGGTTTCTAAAATAAATGTAACAACTAATCTACGGTAGAGGAGAAACTATAATGACAAAGGAATAGGTTGTATCGGGGGGAGATGACTGGTAGCATTATGTTTGTGAGCTAATGCAGGATGGACAATTGTGTTTGCTGTCCCCTGGGGAAGGTGGTGGACAAATTCAATTTTAAGGGAGGAAAAACAAAAGCAAAAACTAGTTGGGTTGAGTGTGGAGCATCTAGGGTGGAGGAGGGGGAAGGGGGGGCCAGAGAGCATTGCTCTTTTTACTGCACATTATTAAAGAGCTAAGCTGTTCTATCAGGCAAATGATTGGGATTTATCATGAGAGCCCGGATTATAAATGCTGATGTATTGTTTTTTTTTTCTTTTTCTTTTGTTTTGTTGAAAGGTCACTCCAAAAGTCGAGTTACAGCATTCTTGGCGAGTGAGAAAGGGGATTTCATTAAGATTTATTGACATAACATTAGAAGCATAATGTTGAGTTTATACGTCATCAGCAGAGTGTAACATTTTCCGACTTATCCCCTCAAAGTTATACTCTGTAAGATTTAAGTCAGTGTAGATTCATTCATAAAGCTGCGTTATTATACAGCATAAACTGAAACAGGACTAATACACAACAACAGACTGTATCTCAGAGTATGACTTTTTCACTGCCCATTTTTCATAGATTTCAGAAAACATCATTAATTTGAACAATGAACAGACATAAACAGACACGCTCACACACATACATTGAACATATACACACAAAGACACACACATATGTGCACACATACATACGTACAAACGACACAAAAATTACAAACATATACGACACATAAAACACATGTAGAAATGCACTGATACAGACACATGACATACATTGACTGTCAATCCCTGCACTGTCAATACAAAATCATTGACTATGTGTGTATCAGTAATTCAGTGCACAATCAGACGTATTTAGGTTTCAGGTGTGTGATGTAAAAACAAAACTGTGCTACATCTAAAACAATGTCTTAACAGCACTGGATGATTAATAATCCCTGTAGTCATTCTCATGAGTGATACAGCTTGGCATGAAGTCAGCGAGGCTCACTGATTCACAGAGTTCAGTTTGACTTGGACAAACATGACAAAGCCATGCCTCATCTTTAAGGAGGCATGTATAATTGTCAGTAAATAGAACATTTTAACTCTTCTCTATTTTATGACCTGTGCTGAACCTGAAATTGGTGCATGAATCAGCAAACACTGGCCATTTCACTTTTTCTTTCCTGGAACTTGACACATGCCTGTTCTACTTGTCAAGGCTCACTACTCCCACCAGTCTTACAGTTTCCTTTTTCTGTCTTTCTTCACCCTGGGCTTCAGACGGCACAGGTGTATGGATAATCCTGGAGTCCCTGCTGTGGAAACCAGACCTTTCTAATGATGGGGAGAATGATCTGTTTTGCATATCAGAGGCTAAGAGGCTGTGCTATGGGAAAATATCAAGCAAGTGCTAACAGTGGCATCATAGTGAGTGACTATATTCACACTCACATGACACTGCCCCTCAGACACAAAATCATCACTTGATTTAACGCAGATTCGCAGAGTTGCAGCCCCTGTCATGCTTCATCTGAAGCTGTGTTCAAAACAGTGTACACAGTGGCTGCTGTTGCTGGACAACACTTCAGCAAAGCACAAAGTATCCAGGATACTCTGTGAGCATCACTCAGCAGCGATATAATCCTTATGGGGCTGAGGCATAAAGTGTAGAATTGAGGCCGGCTGCCAATCTCAAATAAATTGCACCCTAAGCTGATAATAATGATAAAAATGGGGACATACAAGTTCATCCAGTAATCCCACCCTTTTTGTAAATTAGCTAATAAGTTAGGATAGCACTACTTTTTTCTATGAAGCCAGCAGGGAAGTCTAAATCAACCATATGACATACAAAAATGTCCTCTCACTGCAGTCTGTTTTGAAGAAGCTGGCAAAAAGAAAAGGGGAAACTACACAATGAAATTAGATGTGTCCAAAATGGCTGCCTACTTGACCTGTGTTGGAGGAGGAAATAACATGTTGTTCCTGCCTCGGGCTTGCACAGCACCCAGGGGAGCAGGCTAACCCTGCAACTGCAGAGCTGGAGGACCTGCCCTCCGCCGGCCCCTCTGGGAAGGACACAACAGGCCGCCCCCGGGAAACGTTCATCTAGCAGTCGACCACTGAATCAATAAACATCACTGAGCCGTCTATCTCCGCTGCTGCTTTAAATCAACGCCACAACTCCATAGGAAATCTGAAACAGTCTCAAAGCAGGGCAGGCAAGGCAGTAGACAGAGTTGGGCACTTCCCTTCTTCCTTTTAGCACTCTAAATTCATATTAGCCATTCAATGGTGTCACTGTCATCCCTTTCAAAAAGTGTGTCAGAACAACCTACTGCAAGTTAGCTCGTCTGATCATGAAGGAAGCTAAATATCAAACATTCTACAGTCTGTTACTTCACCTGTTGGCTCCAGAGCAGGGTACTTACCTGAGCAGGGTTTGGGAAAAGTATTTCAGTGTGTTTGCAATGTCTGTTCCGGAGGGCACAGGGTAAATATTGTGTTGCACACGGTTGTGATACTCTTGCAAGTATCGTATCTTAGAGGCAACTAGACAAAATAAAAAGCAGAGTAACAAGCAAATCAACACTAGTGAGACTATGATAGATAGTAAAAAATATCAGTCTGAGCACAAAGATAAGGCAAATGGTTGAACATACATGAATCTACTGTATACATCTGTTGTTGATTCTTGTCTAAGATCCATGTAAGACACACAATAGCATCTAACATGGATGCTCCAATAATCAAGTTAAACAAAGAGTCTGTGTTCCCATGGCTCTCTGGCCTTCACCAGGTGACCTTTTTGGTATAGCAGTGAGGTCACAGGAAGCCCTAGAGGAGGCAGTAACCTATTGCTTACAGAAACAAGCTCATGTACAAAAGGTTGCCAGTTCAAGTCCCAAGACAAGCTGGGAAACTGTGGTCGAGGGTGAACATGAGAACAGGCTTACTCATCCCTTAACAAATGACACTGAGGGACATGATAACTATGCTGGACTACTCCCTCAGGTCACTGTCTTAGGTATGAATGTGTTGTTTGTGATGTTTTCCTGGTTAATTAAGAGTTAAAATAAGTCAGAGTGGGTGATCGCTGACCCATTTTCTGTGACTTTGGGCTGTAGTGTTTAGCCTCCTCTCTGACCTGTAAATGACAAACCCCAAAATAAAAATAACAGCTGCAGGCTTTGGACACGTGTGGTCAAAGCCTATGCTGCAATACATACTGTAGCACACATCTTCTCAAATTTAAACATCTTGGGTGATAAATTATTATATATTTTCAAACATTTTTATGCCTAAGCACCTTAATGTGTATTAAGATGTAGAGATAACAGCTGTCAATATGTTCTTTAACAGAAGAAGTGCAAGTATAGAAGCAAGGTTCATCTTTTTCTGATATTAGCCTGATTGATTCAATATGTTGACTACTAAACAATATCAGCAACACACAACTTTTATGCAATTGAAATGGGAGCCACAAACAGCAAGTTTGACCGCATATTTGAATACTACTATGTGTCCAAAGCGAGAAATGGCTGATTAAAAGTGCAAAGATCGTTCAGTAGGCTAATATGGGAGAGAATCTGAAGGTACAGGTTGGTTTCCACCTGTTCAAAAAGCAATCGGAGGGATGAGGAGGGAATGATCAACAGCTTTCAGGACGGTGTGATCAAACCACATTATTGATCATTCTTATGCCACCATATTGCTCAATAAAGAATCTGTAAGGTCGACCTTGAGACCAGCACTACACCTCGCTTTTCGCACGGACCTCATCCAGCCGCGTCAATCAAAAAAAAAAAACAAAGAAAAAAAAAAGCTATATAAATAAATAAAACAAAATAACATGACGACTGTGCTATAGCTATGAGATTGTATTCCCTTAACATGCAGATAAATACAGGAGAGATACAGTGGCTTCTTGTGTGCACTGAGCCCTCCAGCCATCCTCTGCAGTGAGAGGACGTGTTGCAACCTGCCTTGGCAACCGCGGTTTCATCACCAAGGACAGCTCCCCTCATTCGCTTTTCTTGGTTCAAACAAAAATCACATTTCCAGTTTCCAAAATCCCCATGACAAGACAGAAACACACACACACACACACACACACGCACGCACGCACACACACACACACGCACACACATACACACACACACACACACGCGCGCACACAGCCGTACTTACACTGCTCTGCCTTCGTAGACATTTCGCAGACACTTGAGGGAACATAAAACCCAGACTGTCAGTTGTTTCAGTGTTTTTTTTCTCCTCCCAGGCGTTGTGTTTCCCTCAGTCGTGAAAAAGTGAATCTACCCCCCTCGCAGCCCATGCAGGCTCGGCTTGATTGTACCACTCTGCGCGATGGATTCACACACTGTGGCTTTTGTTTTAGCGGTGGCGAGGTCGTTTTCGCGAGCTTTTAGCGGAATTAAAACGAGGACTCATTTTGTGGGTCTGTTTTTAATTTGAAGAATTTTATTCTTTCATGGCGGAGAGGAATGTTGATATACATCTCCCACAGCATACCTTTCCAAATGGACTGATCCAGCTTTGAGAAATTGTCATTCAAGAATTCCAACAACCCCATCAGCCCTCTGTGAGCTTATTACAGCAGGGAAATACCGAGGACTTCAGTGTATTTGCCTTAGTGTTTCTTGTTTTGTTTTGTTTTTTTTGTCTTGGTGAAGTATATAAAAGGGTGAACATGCAACAGATGGTTGTCACATTGTCATAACCATGATGTGCCTTGGAGGAAAATTATATGTTCATATTGTTTGTTGTTTGGTAACAAGCAGCGAATACTTCTCTATAATTAGAATAGTATTAATCCCTTTTGTCATCCAGAGGCCTTAAAGAATAAACTATAATCAAATCACCTTTATTTAGCCTTATATAAACGTGCTTATATACCATTCTGCTTAAATGCTGCATTTTCCAAATTATGTCCTGATTCCTTTACTAGGTGCAGAACTAAAATATAAACAGATTCAAGGGTCTGAAGCACTGCCAGACCCTTCCTATTAAGGTTTGTGCCAAGAATTATTGGTATATATCCATCACATGTCCAGCTACTGAGTAGCAACATCTATGTTCATATCAGTCTGCACCTGGAATGGCCCCTCTGCTTGTTATTATTGTTTATGCTGTTCCTCAAAGTCTGTTGAAGCACATATTAAAATCTTTTTAAGCATTACAGTGTGGGAACCAACCAATTAGCCTTCTTGTCATATTAATCTAGAAATAAAACATAATACAATCGATATAATATCAAAGTCTTTATACAGTTTTATCATGCTTCAAATCTGACAAAGGTTTTGCTTCCTGTCCTAATATTCCACACATTGGAAAGAGTTACACGCAATAACAATGCATGAGTATCTGTCTGAATGCACAGTTCTTGCAGAAGTCACGGCTCTGGAGGCGATCTCTGCTGGTAGTCTGGGATGTGATGCATGATCCATCCAGCCGGGGCCAAGAGAGCCACAGCAAACACACACAGTGCAAAGACAGATTGCTGTAAGAAAGTCAATGAGAAGATTTAGATGAATGCTTTATTAACAGATTTTGTGTTCTATGGAATAAAATTAGATAACTGCATGAAGGATGACATTTACTAAAAATTTTAAGGCACTGTATAATAGCTCCCAAACCTCTCCTGTCATCAACCACAGGTTGAATGGGGCGGTGGGACTGAACACCTGTGTCTGCAAACAAGGGTCCTGATCTCAGTGACTCATCAGCTGACATAAGCAGCAGCCCTCGATTATATCTTCCTACCATGATATTCCCTTTGTCCCTTTGCACTCTGGTATTCCTAACCTGAGCCAGGCTTTGTAAAAGCCCCCGTGCATGTCCCTGAGGACAGATCAACAAATTTATAGTGGCATAAACACTGTGCACTATGTTGCAGTTCCATCATAGGATCCCTTTTCAGAGGAGCTTTTCCGAGCTTCACACTGACTTATGGATAAGAAATGAATAAAACATCTCTCCCACTCTGCAGGCTGGGGAACATAGTTCGCTTGAATTCCTCGCATTAGAGGCAATAAAGTGAAGTATCACAGATACTGACTTCCCAAGACGGACTGCTGTACTCTCTGTTTGTATAGTTTGTTTTTGTATGCAAGAATAATCCCTAAAATTCAATTAATTGTAATCTAGCACCAACCTGTAAAAGCATTACTACAGTACAAACAAAGACAATCAGTCCTACCACTGGCCCAATGTTTTCCTTTGGTGGCTTGTTGCAGATGTTTGATCTGTGATTCTGCTGAATGGCTTCCATCAACATGGACCTGGTCGTTGCTGGTCTCCTAAGAACAGAGAACATCATTCCTCTTGGTTCAGCATACAATCACTACTCTACTGTAAGGAAATATTTCTGTGGAAATTGCTCCTCACATCCTGTGAGATATGAACACTACTTTCATGTAATTCCCATCACTGTTCCTGGGAGGAGTTACTTCCGTAGCCAAAGACATTCATGTAAACATACTGATGAAGTTCTCATCAGGTCAAGGAATCTGGCCCTGGAGTTTAAAGTTAACTGAATGAAGACTTGCCAGAGCATTTCTACCAAAATTTTGGACCAATACCGTTGGCATTATTTTCACAATTCATGTAATTAATATTGATAACAAAATATAGAGGAACAACTTTCAAAAACTGTATGAATGACTCATCATTCATCATGAAAAAAAGTCTGTTAAGAGTGCAGATTCTAATCCTCAATAAATGATACTAAATCCCCACACTAAACACCGGTATTACCAGTATATTGCATATCTTTTATTTTAAAAAACTAACAAAAATAAAACAGGTATGTCCATAAACCACTGCAGAAAAAGAAATACCCTTATAACAATAACATTTGGTTTAAATAAAAATATAAAAGCTGAAACGTGCAAGCTTTCAACTGATTTACTAGACCTGCCTGCAGAGCATTGAGGAAAATGATCAAATAGATAAACAGCTGAATTCTTATGGAGAAAAATTATTTCATGCAATTCTGATTTTTTTTTCTTTTTTTTAAGTAAGCATCAAACCTTATAACTAACATAGCAGAAAAACATCAATTTAGAAAGCTTGAAGTGTCCATAATCATCCTATTATCTACACAAACAGAGTTGATGAGCATAAACAACATTTAAAGCTTGACATAGGGGTCAGATTCAGTTGCTATATTCTTAGTTACTCAATTTCATTCTGTTTTTATGTTGATATGAGAAATCTCAGGGGCTCTTAAATATATAGATTGTGTTTATTCTGAATTGCAAAAAAGAGAGAGAAGTCCATAGAGCATGATTTGTTTAAGCTATCATACAGCTTATTATTACAGCTACTATGATGTATGTGCCAAAGAGGTTTGGCCCTCATTAGATGTATTGTGTCGCCCTCAACAGGAGACCAAAGGAACACCAGCTGAAGAGCAACCAAACTTTTATCCCTTAATTATTTACTAATAAAATAACTATTAAAATATAATAATAATAATGAGCTCGACAATTAATAGTAAAACTTCCTCCAGACACCCTAATGCAATACATACGCAAAAATTTCAGTATATAATTTATAATACCAATTCAAACAACGCAGTGAGGTTTCCCCAGCTGTATACAAGCACTGCACAGAGTACATATGTTTTTAGCTTTAACCAACATCTTCATGGCCTAACTTCGTGATATTGCCTCCATCGTAGTAACCTCTTTGAAAGAAAACACAATGTCTCATTTTATTAATGTTAAATTATAGTTAACTTTCGACCACAGTTGTTCACTGCACTGTGTTTTCCAACTGGATATTTCGCCTACTACAAAATCACTGGCATTCTCATCCGAGGGAAAACGTAAAGGAAGGTTGATAAGATATCTTGACACGTACGTAGCCTTCATAATCCCCACTGCTCCAAACCTATCGCTAGAGGGCACTCGCAAATTTAATATTGCACAACCTGCTCTGAGTACTGACGGGCCTCCTGAACCAGTCGGCGTAAAGCAGTGAGAGCTTGTCAAGTTTACCAAAACAGAGGAAGAAAGGTTATTTTCCTTCCAAATTAAAGGCGTGACATGGGCGCAGGGCAAATTTGACGTGCCCAATTTCACGGCTATGTCCACGATTTCTCAACGGCTCATTGTTCAAATTACTTTTCAAGGTAGAATACCAGTCATGTGTTTTCAAACTGCCTTTGTCGCTCATTATTGCACAAGCGCCCTACATGCAAATTTGTAACTTATATAGCGCTTTATTTTGAAAGTCATGACCGGAGGCCCCGTTTGTCATTCTGGCTAGCTTGAAATGGGTAGCGTTGGGATAGGCCATAACAACCACCCAACAAGGCGTTGTGCTACTATGGGGAAATACCGAACCGAACCGATAGTAAAATAACGGTTTTTGTTTAGTTTTTAGTCGAGGTAAATGCTGAAAATCCTCTGGAAAGTCGATGCAAGTGGAAATGATCGCATATTAGGGATCAAATTTGGACGTTGACGTCGAGCCGTGCGTAATGAGCAGAGTTGGAAAAAGAAGGTGTTGAGCTGCATTTTTTCTCTCTCTCTGCCAGGGACAACTTGGGTCGGAGTACTGACTAAACTACGAGGGGATACGAAGAAAAATAATGCCCACAAAGCTCTCCACATTCTGGTAAATATATTGACCGCTCGCTTTCAACAGTTGCATTGCATACTGCTCGAAGTAAATTGGTCTTTCCGAGGGGTAAAGTCAACGCGACACAGCAGAGATAGCTAGCCTCTTAGGATATGCTACTAATTACAGGGCTGTGGTGAATATGACTCCTCTTGCTAGGCTGTAGCGAAATATTTGGACATTACTTCCCATTTTTATCAGCTGAAACAAACAAACCACTTGCTTTTTGCTCTTACAAGCACTTTTAACCAGGGCTTCCGCTGAGCCGCGATAGCCCACCAGTAGCCCAAAGACCAACAATAGCTCCGCGTTAACGTAAGGCGAACAAAGCCACTGCAAATGATTGATTTTTTTTTTTTTTTTTTTTTTACAAAAGGAAACACTTCTTTCCTGTTTATTAGGCCAGCTTAGTAAAAAAAAAAGTTTAGGATGGATGTGCATTTAACTTTGAGGATTAGCCTACATGTTGCTGTTTATTGCCTGTGTCAAATAGTTGTTGATAGGATGTGCTATGGCAACAATATAGTCTATCATCGATTATTAGATATTCTACCTGTGAATAAGGGTTTATTGGTCTACCAAAGTCATAATAATTTCCAGTAGTGAAATAATATCTAGTATACATTCAAAGGTCAGTAAATGCAGTAATTGCTGTATATTTGCAGGTATCCTTTTTGCAATTTGTAGGCATCCTGACTTGTTCACAGTCTGCATTACTATTTGCCTAACTCACCCAAATAATCATTTTTGTTAAGCTGTCCCAAGGGGTTTCTTTAACAATGATGTTTGCTAGGGTCACCATTTATTTACAAGTGTGGAGGAGCCATATGTACACCATGTTAATCCTGTTGTAATCTCACTGAAATTCTGGTTGGGCTCAAGATTCTGTACACCCCTTCTTCCTCTGAGAGACTACCTGTGTATTTCTTTCAGTCTTTTGGTTTGGAAAAGGTGCCTTTACTGTGTTCTTCAATATTTGTTTTTTCTCCTTTGACCAGGTTAAGAATTTGAGTCAATGCTGCAGGGCCACATAATGACATGTAATTATTGGAGTTGTATGCTCAGAAGTCCATGACTGGCATGAAAGGCTGTGAGCTTGCAAGTACTTGCCACAGACTAACTGAATGAGCTGGACTTTGGCCTGAATGCTGTTTGCCCTGGCCAGTAGGATGGAGAACTCAACAAGCAGCATTGACAACTCACTTAAAATAAGCACTAATTGTTCCCTGAGTTGCCATTCATTCTCTGGAGATTGACTGTCAGGCTGTGTTTGTATAGTCAGTAGTGTGTGCACACTTAACATTTCTTTATTGAAAAGATGGCCCTGTTCAGTGTGCAAGCAGACCTAGAGAATGTCATTCATCCAGTCAGGCTTTGTCACCTTAGTATCATGATGTTTTCACTCAGATGTCTAAAAGAAAACAATGTGTTTATGCTGATTAGGTGTATATTTTACACTGCGGTTATAAAAAGGTATTAGTTGACATAATTTGTCTCTATTTTTTAACATAATAATTGGACAAGCCCTGCATCTATATTTTTCGTGGTATGCAAGTCAGGAAAGTAAATTTGTTTCTTCTGGGATCAGTGTGATGGGACTTCATGAGATAATAAAATGCCAGCATTGGACTAATAAAAAATAAAAAAAATCTCTGAATACATAGTTACAACATATAAAGAGCACTGCGCAGCTACTGTGTTATTTTAGCCAGGCAAGTGTTTAAGGATATATAATATTTTAGTGTTCCTGCAGTTGTTGCCCTTTCATTCAAACCTGACTCTGATATCCACTGTTTTGTTTGTGTATCATGGCAAAAAAAATGTGATCAGCTGACAACATAGCCAGTGAAATGTCAAATATGCGGCACCACGGTTCATATTGTTGGTTGACACAGGCTAATCCAGAGCCTGCCCACCATGAGTCATCATTGTGGGCACTTTTGTTTCCTCTGTCTGTCTCTGTCATTTCAGTTTGTTGCTGTTTTCTAGCCTGTTCTGATTCCTGTAGTTTCCTGTAGCCCTCCCAGCAGAGTTAGTGATAAGTCCAATGCCCTGATTCTCTGTCATACTGATTGACCTGATTGGCAAAAACACTGCAGAGGTAAGCAGTCTGCTCTGCCTCTGAATTTTGTCTTTCCAGCGATCATTTCAGACATAATATGAAATTCTTAGTTTAGAAGGGGTAATTTATTCTTTTTTTCCTCCACCTGCAATCCATATTCCACTTGCACATCTTACTGTAGGATGTCTGCAGACACATCGATACCATAGAGGTCACTGTGTTAGAAAGTTCTGGTTTCTGCTCACCGCGGCATTGCTTATTATGACCCTTTTAGAGTGCCTCTGATTGTATCAAATAACCAAAGAGTCAAACAGTCTATAATTACTGTCTGAAGCAGTATTTCTGTCCAGCTTGGTTAGCAAAGCACATAATGGCCAACTCTCCCCACAGGTCATTTAACACATTTTGTGACATTGAAACGTTTTGGTTATATTCTCCTATGAACTTATTAAACTGCAACAACAACAAGGTATAGGTTTCCATAATTTCCCTGTATTTTCTGTATATTAATTGAACAATCCCTGCATCTTTCTTTTTCATTGTATGCAAGTCAAGAGATGGACTAAATCAGCTGTGTATTTAGAGCTTCAACATGCATACAGCGAGCACTTTGCATCTACTCTTATTTTAGACAGGCAAGTATTTAGGGGACACACAAAATTTCAGTGTCTCTGCTGTTGCTGCCCTTTCATTCAGGCCTGGCTGATGTTGGCACCATGATTGCTCATCTTCAGAAGATTAGGTCATTGAATCTAACAAAGGTGACTATCAAAAAACTGTGATTTCATCATTTCATTCAGAGGACTCACAGTAGGACCACTGGAGTACACAGTAACCAGGTTTCTTTGTAACATTTTAGAATAACAATGGATGCCTTTTAGATTCAGAAACCGTTGTAGAATAACCAGAAATGCAAGAAATAGAGATTTCTCAATCATGTGCTACACTGCCCAAGTAATTCTTCACATCGCTTTTGATTGTTGAAGTCTTGTCATGGCATCCTAGCTTCATTACTTCTGTCACTTTGATTCAAAATGTTGAATTTGTGCATTTCATTAGCTGAGCTTTGGTTTAGGGAGATGACTTGTAAAAGTCTGCACTGAAATAATAAGAACATTCTCCTGAATTTTTGGGTTGCAGACAGGAAAGGAGACCCTGCCTCTTCCCTTTTCTCTAGCCATGATGAGGAAATCCACATAAATGATTGATAAAGTGCCCTCACTGTCATTTGAATAATACATCGGTCCTGTTCTTGTGCCAGGCATTTTTGTATGGTAATGTTCTCTGGGAGCCTGGGGTTCTGACTTTTAAACCTCTGCAAGTGCCTGATTTAAATAAAATAAAATAATCCAGATGACTGAGGCAAGGTGAGCAGTTTGAAAGGGTGCGTATGTCTGTGTGTGAATGTGTGTGTGCAGTGAGAGATAGGTGGGGGCAGGGAGTGTCTCCTGTCACCTCTCATTAGGGACGCATAGTCCAGCTCGGCCGGCGTCTGCCTTCCCCCGTCTGTGGCACTGCCCTCCCTGCTCCCAGCCTGAGCCCGACAGAGCTGCACACTCTTTCAGTCTAAACTGCAGAGAAGTGTCTTAATGTTCAGCATCAGAGAGATTATGGCAGAGATGCTTCTTATTGAACAGTGTGAGTCAGGTCTCAAGGAAATAGCTGTCCTAAATTATGCTTTTAGAATTCTGCACTGCAGCTGCAGTTAAATTTGGTTCACTCTTTTGAATGAGTTGAAGCTGTGAGTCTTCCGAGCTGGGAGTCAGCATATTATTCAATTGATGTGTTCGTTGCTTTGTTTTATTCTGCCTCTGCTGTGCTCCTTTGAGGACCCCCAACTCCTCCACCCCCTTTTGTAAACAAGACAGTATATATCTCAAGGGCTTCCTCCTCTCCTACATATTCAAATTCAATTTCTAATTTTGTCCAAATGAATTCCCTGTGAAGATGAGGCTTATTTAAAGCAGTCTAATGAAATAAAGATCAACTAACATTTTTATTGGAGTGCTCCAGTGTGACTGCTTGGTGACTATTTGTGTGTTTGGAGTAAAAGGCTGTGGTTTTCCACTGCACCCTTGGGAGGCTGTGGAGTGCTGCTCTACAGGGGCAGACACAATGATTTATTAGTATGGTAGGCAGGAAAAACTAGCAGGCTGAGATAAAACAGATCCCCCATCACACCTCAGTTCTCTGTCTGGTTTCATACATAAGAAAGAAGAAATGTATATATTTACATATAAAGGTCCAGAGCAATGAGAATTACATTTCAAAGACTCTTAATAATGTTTATTAAAGGGAATATTTATGCAATGCTGCCCAAGACTTAAGTGTCATGGAAATTGGAGAAGCTTTCCCTCTTCTTTGGAAAATGGTTAAAATTATTTTTGATCTCCAATCTACTTATTGGTAGAAATGAAGTTGGATATATTCAGTGTGTAATTAATAGCCTGATTGGTTGACAGTATGCATAGTTAATGAGTTGCTCTGTTTATCGCTAGCTCATACCCAGTGACAGCCAGTGCAGTTGCTCACATCTGTCCCTATCTAGAACACATATTTTTCTGTCTTTAACTTTGGTTTTGCTGACCCTACTACATAATCTCACATTTGGGGTGTGCAATAAGGATAGATCCTCTATCAAGGTACATGTACTGTTTTATATTACAGCGTAGATATACTATGTCTATCTATAGTAAATTTAAACTCACTAGGCCACTTTGATGGGCGACATTTTGACTTATCGGTACAGCAGAGGTGTTACTAATAACATTGATAATGACACTGTTCAGTTTGAGTGTTCCTCTAAGCCACGACTGTGTGAGCCAGCATGCGCAATACCAGGACCCTGACACTTAGGCAGCTAAATGGACTCTAAGGCCTATCGAGAATTCAAGACAAAATGACCATACAGGAATATTTTTGCCTAATCTGATTAACTAATATATGACAAATGAAATGACTTCATCATATTGATGCAAAAATCCTACACAAGTCCAATATTGCCATGAAGCTGTTCTGGTTATTGCAACATTGACCATGATGGCCCAATGCAACTAGAAGTATTAAAGGGAAAGCCACAACTGTATGTAGACAAATTTGTATTGTCTCAGTATACATCACCATATTGTCCACCCCTGTGTCATCATTCATTATTTTGCATTCAAACATGACATTTCTAATAAAAACAATGCTGTTGAGCACCGAACAGTTTCACTGAACAACTTATAGTCGTCACAGCTGGGACACACGCCTTAGTTGAATCTGTCTGTACTGGCTGGAACTGAATAGGGACACAGTTTGAAAAGTAGCTTAGAGATGAACTTTCATGGTAATTTAATGAGAATATAATACTAAGCTGCTTGGCTCTAATTGATATGACCTTGGTCAATGAATTATCAATAAAAATGCATTATAATTATACACTGCATAGATACACATACACATTGAACTGGAAAAACATCCAAATTATTCATTAGACTACAAATGTTTAAACAATTAAAATGAACAAGAAGGGCAACAGCAGAGTGGGTTGTGCCTCCCTACAAAATCAACATACATCTGCATTATATTTGCTGTTGACTGCCAGTCAGAGTTTCCTGAGGGCCAAACAGAGGAAGTCTCTGTTAAGATAAGTCACCATTCAAGATTATAGATAGGAGCTTGAAAACACAATCTTCAGATGAACATTCTTTAAAAAAAATTTAAAAAAACTTCCTCGACAGAATTTTTAGCATTTCAGGCCTGTAAAATTGCCATGGCAGCCATGATTCATGTTTGCACTGAAATCAATGGGGCTGAAACAGTGTGATGGATAGTAATAGATGTCCCTCTGCTCAGCTTCCTTAACATTGACGCCCCTGGCCATTTATTATATTTTGACAGGATCCAAACTGTCCAAACTCATCACGTTGTAATCCCTGTGAGATGTTAGTCAGCAACATTTAAAATGTAATCACTCTTCGGCTTAAACATCTCTCCCACTGTTCTTTCTGTCGTCTTTCATCTTCCTTCCTCCAGGCATGGCAGGCTGGGCCTGGGGCTCTGAGGACACTTCGGAGGATCCGTGCCTGACCCACGACTGAGGATTGAGAGGAATACGTTGTCTGAGCAGAATGACTCAGCAAGAGGGGGGACCCCCAAATAGCAAGTGAAGAGAAGTGAGGATGGGTGCCAATGGATCCAGCTATCCACACTCTTGCTCCCCACGCATAGGGGGAAATGCACAGGCACAGCAGACTTTTATAGGTAAGTATTTTATCAGTGGTTTAATTCCGTTTATTGTGATTAGTTGCATGGTTAACTCGGTCAATAATGACAATGCTCATTCTGTATTTTCAGTCAGCATATGATAAAATATCTGTTACCTGAACTATTAGTCAGACACATGATTCACATGATTGGCATTATCCACTCCCTCTACAAACACATAATGGGGGTCTAGCATGGCCAGACTCGCACTTTAGTGTTTCAGTGTGAGCCTACTGCAGAATTAAAAGTGTGTGACTTGATCAACCACCTTCCATGACAAGTTATTGTGCAAGAGGTAATTGGTGAATATTTTTGTGCACTAGAGCGCTTGAACGCCATTGACTCATACAAACGATTCAAATGTGTTAAAGCAATGCTTCTACATTACCATAAGGATTTTATGAAGTGTTATGAGGGGCAAATATGCAACGAAACTTGTGTCCAACATGGTTAACCAAAATCACATTAAATATTTGGAGTTGGAGTTAAAAGTATCCTTTAGCAACAACCTCCAACCATCTGAAGGCTGCTTGTTCAACTGTCACATTTTTCTACTGACTGGCATAACAGCTACAGAGCTACAGCATGAAACTTAATGTGAAGGATTTTTGTTTTGTTTTCTTGCCTTTGTTCCTGAAGTGATTTTGATTGGTTGTTAGAGATCACTGTCTATCACTCTCTATTAGGAGGCATGTTTGGAGACATCTTTGATTCTCCTAAATCAGTGGTTGGAGTCTTTCTGGTTTATAGCTCTTAAATCTTTCCCAGCAGCCCTCAGTGCCAGGGGGTTTGAAAAACTGCTTCATATGTGGAGTCAAATAAATCCGTTCTTAACAAAAAACATTGTTCATTTCAGTTTCAAAATGACTTGGGTCTGAGGTTTTTGTAGACTTGTACTTTATTGTTAAAGGAGTCAAATTATCTCAGTAGCCCCTGAGACCTCTGGGGTTTGCTATTTGCTTTGTAGTTGCTTGGTTCAGCTAGTCTGGGCCACAGATGATTCACAATGTTAGAATGATTACTATTTGGGTCACACTGATGGATGCTGAGAGAAGGGCAGGCAGAGAGGATCTCCTTGGCAGAACCTCCTCTGACGTACAAGTCCTGTCTCTCAAGCCAAAGATAACTGCTATTCTGTGTAATTGATGGAACCCAAGTATGAGAATGAACTGAAGTGCATTGGGAAGTACAAAGCAGGATAAAGCATTTAATTGGTTCTAAAACAAAACAAAATAAAGGGATTCTGTGTTTTTTCTACTATTGAATCAGATCCAAATGCTTTGGTAACTGGGTCAGGGTAGTGTGTTCTTGGCCTGACAGAGCTGGCCACACCACAGGGGTGCCAGAGACAGATTGTGTTTCTAGTAGTCTGGCCTCGAGTGACATGGTGTTGGGGTTATGAAGTTTCGTGTCTCATCAGAAGAAAATGAAATATCTGGGGAACAGATATCATCAAAACTATCACAATATTAGTATATATATATATATATATATATATATATATATATAATATTAGCAATGACGTAAACATGTTATTTACATTCTATGTTAAGATTTCTGTGTGCTTCTACAAAAAATAAAATTCTTGTGAAGCTAACCTGCATGTTTTCATTCCAGGGACCTCATCCTACTCTCAGCAGGGATATGGCTGGGAGTCTAAGCTATACAGCCTGGAGCACGGCCATGAGCGGCCCACAGACAGGAAGAAGAAGAGCCTTGGTTTAGCAACCCTCAAACGGAGGTTCATCAAAAGGAGGAAGTCCAGCCGCTCTGCAGATCATGCGCGGCAGATGCGGGAACTTTTATCAGGATGGGACGTCCGTGACACAAACGCTCTAGTGGAAGAGTATGAGGGCACAGCAGCCCTCAAGGAGCTGAGCTTCCAGGCCAGCCTGGCACGTGCCGAGGCTCCCAGCTTGCAGCGGGATCTTGCTGCCCTTTACCAGCACAAGTACTGCACAGATGTGGACCTCATCTTCCAAGGTACTTGCTTCCCTGCTCACCGGGCCATCCTGGCTGCCCGCTGCCCCTTTTTCAAGACTCTGCTGTCCTCATCCCCTGGCTATGGAGCAGAGGTTCTCATGGATGTTGAGACAGCTGGCATTGATGTGCCCATGTTCTCTGCCCTGCTTCACTACTTGTACACTGGGGAGTTTGGGGTGGGTGGAGCGGAGGATACCAGGCTTCAGAATGTGGATGTACTAGTACAGCTCAGCGAGGAGTTTGGCACACCCAACTCCCTGGAGGCAGATATGAAGGGCTTGTTTGACTACATGTGTTACTATGACGCTCTGCTCAGCTTTTCCTCAGACTCTGAGATGATAGAAAGCTGTAATGAGAGAGGGGCTGTGGCTGCAGCACCAACAGTGGGCTCAGCAGGCAATGGGGGGCCCAGGACCCCTGACGAGGACCTTAGGGCACACAAGGCCATCCTCTCAGCGCGTTCTCCTTTTTTTAGGAACCTTTTGCAGAGACGTATCCGCACAGGAGAGGAAATGACAGAGCGCACATTGCAGACACCCACCCGCATAGTGCTGGATGAGTCCATCATTCCACGGAAATATGTACAGGTTATTCTCCACTGCATGTACACGGATGTGGTGGAGCTTGGGTTGGTGCTGCGGGGTAGCCCCTCAGCAAGCAGCCTCGGTGAGGTGCAAGCCCTCGTGTCAGGGGGCCGTGGGGCCAGCACCCGCACTGAGGAGGCCATGGAGCTGTACCATATCGCTCTATTCTTGGAGTTCAGTATGCTAGCTCAAGGTAAGCCAAAAGCACACACATTATAACACACATACACGAATCAGCAGCACATGGAAAAAAAATAAAAAATTCTCTTTAGACATGATGTGCTTACAGCAACATTGTCTACACTTGGCTGATCAATATAACTTTGATCTGTATCAAGACATGTACATGAGTGTATGTATTTCCTCTCTCATACTCCCTTATTAAATTACAGTTAGTTGAACTTGAAGTCAAATGCTTTACATAGACTTTTATTTAAAGTTGTGATATGGGATAATTAGGACAATAAGAGATGCATAATGTTTTGATAAATGTGTTTCATTGTCCATCTTTATTTTTTAAGCATAGTTCATCCTACAATGTTTCATTCTTTGACAAACAGTCCACTGACATGAGTGTCAGTGCTGCTAGGATCTCAGTTAGGACAAACTGCTTAAAACCCTCAATATGAGCAGTGATAATGTCGTTAAATAGCCTTTAAGTTAAATTGTCAGTCTAGGCAGTGTCTGTTTTCATTGAAGTGATAATGCGAGTTGGATTTTGTAATAACTGGCTGGATTTCTTTGTGAAATAGTAGCTAGTGTACTTTAAACTCTCCCTCCATATAGTCATATGTGTCTCGCACTCTTTGTCTAATTAGTCTACCCTGTCTTTAAAACTACATTATGCATACGTTAGCATATGTGCAATATGGCTGTGCAGATCAGGCTAGTGTTTAACAGCTTCGCTGACTGTGATGGGTGTTAGAGCTGCGGCTGCCAGTAGCAGAGTGATACTGGCTGAGGGTTTGTCTGTGTCTCCAGGGGCAGACGGCTTACTGTCTGATACACACAGTGCATCTGAGCTTCTGTCAGCACCTCGTCTCTGGTCTTCTACTTCGTCACTGCTCTATCTTTACTTGGATGACACTGCCTTTTTGACTCTTGCCACTGTTTCAGAATGGCCCCAGTAACATGCCAAAGGTTACAGCCGTTGTTTGACATAAGCCGGTCACTTTGTCACTCTCACCTCCTCCAGAGTGGCATGTCTGAGTGCTGTCCAGTTTCCAACACGCCTAACAAAGCTCCGCCTCAATCAGAATAACCTTCGCAATATGCAATGCTTGAAGCAGCCTATTTCAGATGCACACAAAAAGTTTTGGCCTGTCTATCTTGATCTTGACAGATCTAGAGTATGATCTTATAACCATCTTATCTTTCATAGAACCATGATGATGGGAATTAGTTTGTCAAATACTTAAATGGTGATATGAGATGCTTTAAACGATTTAAGCACACCATTTCACTGCTTCATGCTGTGTAATGCAATCAAAACAGTATTATTTTCATTTAACCGCCAAATTACAATATTATTAAACAGATCAAAAATGCACTCTGTAATTGTTTGTTGTGAGTCAAAACACTTCAGTGAAACTGTCAAAGTAAAAGCCCTCCTTGTTCTGTGCCTTGCTTTCATCAGATTCTCTGCCTGAAAGGATTTTACCGTGAAGCAGCTTGCATGCTCTACTAGCACATTGATTTATAAAGTTTAGTTTGAATTCACTACGCATGTATAGATTACAGAGAACAGATGCTGCAGACTTTTACGAAGTGTTATTTGTGCTGCAATTTTGTTATATATTTTGTTTGTACTATAACACTATACAGATAAAGATAACAATATAAAACATTTTTGGGACACAATGCGCTCAACAGCAATAAACATGCTTGTATAAATTTTTTTTTAGATCGCAGGATTAGTTCTTGGCAGCTGCTGAATTGCTGTATTGACAAAAGAGCAAATAATCAATCACCTTTTTAAGACTTGTGCCGTGATCTGAATAGCACTGTACACTTGCACTGTACACACAGCTGGTTAGACACCAACTCCCACCCCCAAGCAGTAGTGTCACTCTCAGGGTCACTCTGGCAGCTTAAGCCTGTGAGGAGGCAAATAGTGTCATCCCCACACACCATCACCTCCTCTTCCCTCCCATCCCCCCTTTCAAGCCCCTACTAGAGGGTATTTTTATCCCCTCTCCTCCCTCTCCCACTGTGTTGCACAGCTCTAAACAGTTCCCATGAAACCTCAATGTGGAATGTGGTGAAATGGTTGAGGTTGACCCGGTGTCATTTTATCCAAGTCCCCTCTCTTTGTCTATTCTGCAACTTCCTGTTATTACCCTTTTTTTCTCTTTTTTTTTTTTTTTTTTTTTTTTAAATCTCTCTTCCACTGTTTTTTTTCCAAATTTTGAACCTCTCACACTCCAAAGTATCAAATAATCCTGGCATCTGTGGGTTGACTATGACAGAAGATATTTTTATAAGTCCATCCCACCACTGGAGACTTCAGTTGCTGCCATGTCTCTTCAGGAGGCAGCAGAGAGGCTTATGTCCGAGGTTTCATATGGAGAGAGAGAGAGAGAGAGAGAGAGCCCTCTCTTCTGTCACACTGTCTCCCCCCTCACATGCTCCTCGACTGCTGCCCCCTGGCTGTGTGAAGTTTTGGCCCATGTAGGTTTTTGCAGAGCAGTTGAGCTCTTCCCTATTAATTCTCAAGATGTGTATCCCTTTATGACTCCATCTCACTCAAATGGCAACCAATATTAAAAGCCTTATTAATTTTTCAAGTGCACCGCAGAGATGATAGCCAGTTGGTGTGGGTTCAGTGTGTGCACTGTAGTTCCATCTTTCCTTCCATGCTCACTGGCTGACCAGTGCTTTCAATGCCCTATCTTGGATTGTTTGGAGTGTGTTGACTGAAGGCCTGTGAGTGATCATCAGGCATGATTTACATCCACAGGCTTGTTTACAGAGCGTTGAGTGCAGCTGATGTTTTAAGTGGCTTTAGAGGCTGTGTGCTCCATAAACACAGAGCTCCAAATAATAACAGCAAGACAAAATGCATACATCCCCCAAAGTTGGTGTAGTGTAGAGCTGGCTGTTGCGGTTCCTGCTGTTGTGTTGATATTCTTGTCAGTCGGGTACGCTCCAGTGAATGTGGTGTGCCACCCGTGGAGAGAAGGGGAGGCAGGTTAGTATTAGATATAATGCTGATTCTAATCTCCAGCTCATAATAAAAGTGCAGCATTTTAAAAGACTGGTTGTCGCTGTGAATTCTAATGGGCTAACACAGAACAGAGCCGTTTGCTTTCCCCTGTCACTGGTCCCAAGTGGGGAATTGTCTGCCTTTGTGCATGTGTGCCTGCTTGTCTGGGCAAAGATGCAAAGGTGAAAGATTGAAACTAACTAAAGCACTTTGTACAAGACAGACAGCACAGGGATGAGTGGTGGAGACAGAGGCACAGATGTTGGGAATCCATTTCCTCTTCCAGTCTGTTTATAGCAGATAAAAAAGCCAAAGTGCCTGGGTCCACATTTCAACTTCATCTGTCTTCTTAACGATGCAGGATTTCCACCGTTCTTTAAAACCACTGCGGGCGCCTGCTTTGCATTTTTCTAACTTTCTATTACAACTAAAGATGCCCAAAAGGGAAAGTGCACCATAAGTGTGTGTGTCTATGCATGTATGCGAATTTGCATGTACATTATTTTGTACGTGTGTGTACTGCACTGTATGTGTTCATCTTAAAATATGCGAGTTGTGCTTGAATGGATATGAAGCTTCAGATTCAAAAGGAAAAGCATTGTTGGACTCATCACTCTCAACCCTGGTGTCCAGTTTCCCAGAGTGCATGTTGAAAGTGGTTTGGGGGTGGGAAGGCAGCTTAGATCTTGTAGTTTAAGATAAAAGTTTCCCAGAGGAGTGTTTCTAATGGTCCAACCAAGAGCTGATGGACAGGATGGCCTGGAATGAGGAGGTTGGAAGGCTTGTATTTCAGTTCAGAGCAGCTCTGGCTGGACGTCAGTCAGTCTGGCTTTATCTCCACGGATGTCCGTTTTGTATTAAACGTCATTGATCTATTGAAGCTCTGGCTTGTCTGGGATTGGCATAGATAGCGTAACCAAACCAATCATGTTATTCTCAGTGGATGTTGGGGGGGTTTAATTCTACCTAAATGGATCCCTCTTAAAATAAGTGTTTGAGTGCCAGTGTAGGCCTGAATTTCAAAACTTAGCTCTTTTTTAAATTGCCAGAGCAGCAGGTACATAATTCCCTGAGCTTTCTGTGGTTTTTTAATGCATTTTTGATTTATGAAAACAAGTGTGTACACATTTGCAAAGTGTGTGTGCTTGTGCACATTTCCTCAGGCTGCTGTGTTTACTTATCACGGTTAAGAGGAGGCAGCTTGAGACTGAAGCACATCAAGGTATCAAAGGCATTTCTGTGGGTTGGTGTGTTACAGAGTTAAACCACTGCCTGCTGTTCTGGTATGTGCTCTGATTTAGGAAATGCAGTAAGGAGGATGTGGGGCTACTAGAGGTAGACTTCCTGGGTCAGTGAATATGAGTCAAAACGACTGACGGTCTGGCAGTGGCTGAAGAATTAGCTCTTGTATTCCAGTTTTGAGTTAAACTGTATCAGCTGTTTTACTTTTCTTGTGGTTTTTATTAAATGTTACACTGTGGGCTTTGACATCTGGACTTGTTTTTTGAATATTTGTGCCTATAAAGAGATTTTATTGAATTTCAGGTTGTAAATTGCTTGTCTATCTCATTGGCTCTCCCAGGCTGCGAGGATATTGTTGTGGAAAGCTTGTCTCTGGACTCACTTGTCCCCATCTTGAAGTGGAGCTCCCAGCCGTATGGCTCTAAGTGGGTCCACAGGCAGGCCATGCACTTCCTCTGCGAAGAGTTCAGTCAGGTTGTCACTTCAGATGTTCTCTACGAGCTCAGTAAAGAGCACCTTCTCAGCGCAATTCAGTCTGACTACCTGCAGGTAAGGAAACAGAACATCACCTGTCAATCTGTTGTCACCCTCTATTACACTTCATATGTGTTATCTGAAACATACATTTTCTGTTGTGAAGATTCAGTAATAGGTTTCTACCTTGTTCAGTGATTGCTTGGTGAAAATACATTAAAAACATACAGACACAGACGCATTAACACAATCAATCACACAGTATACACATACACACAAGCACATACTGACGACACCCAGGGTCTCCAAAGTTGAGTAACACCATTCCCTGGAGGGAAATGCCTTCAAACCCAGAATCTAATCAAAGCCGAGCTGTCATCTGCTCCACCAATCTACTCGGGCATCAGACCAGATGGTTGAGGTGAAGTGTTGTAATCCAACAACACAAACAAACCAGCCAGGCCTGAGCTTTGCTGCGACACAGTCTGAACATATTGCATTTTCACCTTACCCTCATTTAGCAGCTTCCCAGTTTTGTTCTCGACAGTATCTAACCTTGTCCTATATCTCACTCTCTGTCTGTGTCTCTTTCTCTGTACTTTGCTCTCATTCACAGGCAAGTGAACAGGACATTCTCAAGTATGTTGTTAAGTGGGGCGAGCAGCAGCTTATTAAGAGGATGGCAGACAGGGGTAAGATAATACACTCTATAATTACCCTCCGAGCAGCCCCCCTAATGGCTCTGAGGAAATTACCCACTCACTAGAGCCTCCAAAATACACTTGAAAGCATTACAGAAAGGAGCCAAACTTTAACCTCAAAGAGGCTTCTTACTGATTGGCCATGTCATGTGTGTTCTGACCTAGTAAGCGACTGTCTTCTGTAGGGTTTATGGTCAAGTATATTAGTCATCATATTGTCAGGGCTACCAACCTGCTTCAGAAAACACATAGTAGGCAAAGCAATATTTATTCATAATTTGCTAAATTGAACTTCCCTGGAAAAATAGCCAGCAGGTTGACTCATAGTTACATAAATTGTCACAGCCATATGCATTATATTAAAAAGCTGCCAATGGCTGTTCCTGTCCTCGTTTACCCAGAGCCCAACCTGTTGAGCGGCACAGCTCACAGCGTAAACAAGAGGGGTGTGAAAAGGAGAGACCTGGATGTGGAAGAGCTGAAAGAGATCCTGTCTCCCCTCCTGCCCTTCATCCGAACTGAGCACATCTTACCTCCCAACAGTGATGTCCTCGCTGACGCGGTCAGTACTCACAGTCTGCCTTTTTTCACCTTTAGTCATTGTGGCCTTCTTAAACAGAGCATTGATCCACATTCTTCACCCTGTTCACAGCTTAAAAGGGGTTTGATTAGCACCCCTCCCTCAGACATGCTGCCCACGGCAGAGGGGGGAAAAGCCAATGCCTGGTTACGACAGAAGAACGCTGGCATCTATGTGCGTCCCCGCCTCTTCTCTCCTTACGTGGAGGAGGCTAAGGTAAGGCTCATTCACATCGGATTAATAAAGTTTCCAGACAACGCAGGAAGTGGTGGATTATTTAGATCCCATATAGCTATCATCAAAGCAAGCAGAGGTTCTGTGAGGACACGTTAACCATTAAGAAGCCTTGGGAAACTTGATGAAACCATCCATGCCCAGTGTGCGTACTCACCATTTTTAATAGTTGGCTCCATCAACTTGACTGAAATTCATTTGATGTCCATTTGCACACTTTCCTAATAATTTTTAGACCTTCTCGGGGCCATGAATATTTATGAACATATCCACAGACCAGAGAGTCATTACTAGATTAAGTGTCAATCAAGTGGAACTAATTTGCAAACCCTTTCCATGTCCTTGAGTTGTACATTCATTTATTTATTTATTTATTACTTTAGTTTCTGGTCTCACTTGCCCTCTCCTGTCTATCTGTCCTCAGTCTGTACTTGATGAAATGATGGTGGAGCAAACAGACCTGGTGCGTTTGCGACTAGTGCGCATGTCCAACGTCCCAGACACGCTCTATATGGTCAACAATGCTGTGCCTCAGTGCTGTCACATGATCAACCACCAGCAAATGGCGGGCAATTCAAACACAGCTCCATCTGTTGTGGCCAATGAAATTCCAGGTAAGAGAATAGTTCAGGTATGACCAAATGGTAACAGAAATGATGCTGTTGTGCAGCTGATTCTAAGATCCCTGGGTAATGGCCAAAATAATATTCTAAATCAATTAAGTCTCAAGCTATTATATTAACACAACTGTTGTTAGTGAAAAGTCTGTGTTTGTATTTATTTGCATCTTTCAGTGCCTCAGCTGTCAGTGGTGAAGGAAATGATCCGGAGGCTGCAGGAGCTGAGACACACAGAGCAAGTCCAGAGAGCTTATGCCCTAAACTGTGGTGAAGGAGCCACCGTCAGCTATGAGCTGCAGCTGCGGGTGCTGAGGGAGTTTGGTCTGGCAGACGGAGCCACTGAGCTACTGCAGGTTAGCAAAAAGCAGAGGGTTTTTCCCTAGGGGTAAGAAGTGGATGAGATTGCTAAGGCTGGGATACTAACAGGGATGCTAAGGCTGAGGACACTGACAGACCTCAGTAATGCAGCAGACACAGACCTTGAACAACCCCAGGCAGATAAATCTTTAAAAAAAAATCTTAATATAGGGGTTGCTTTGTCAGCACCACAATAGATGTAGATCTCTTAAGCTCCTATTTTGTTTTGTTTTTTCAGAACCCGTACAAGTTCTTCCCTGATGAACGGTTTGGCGATGAGAGTCCAATTCTGGCTCTGCGCCAGGTGGGTCGTTGTCGGGTAAACAGCAGCCCAGCCATGGATAGCATGTTCACAGAGCTGGAAGGGGTAGTGGGCTTCCACCCACCCCTACCTCCTCCACCTCCCCCATACCACCCCCCTGCCACACCCAGCCATGCTCAGCTCAAGGGTGCTTGGCGTCCTCGTGTGCCCATGCCGACCCCCACCCGTTCCTTCTCCTATCCCTGCAACCGCACCCTGATCCAGCGCCATGCAGCTGCCAAGCATGGCAGCTCAGAGTACTCCTCTGTGCCCAGGCCCCAGCCCCCAGACTGCACCAACCCGCAGGCCATGGGGCGAGCTTTGCTTTCAGACCAGCAAGCGGTGAGTGTGTGTGTGTTACTTCCTAGACTCCTTGTGCTGTTTTTGTTAATTCAAATGCAGCTTGATGGTTTGCGCATAGAATTATCAGTAGCTCAGTTCTGAGGTAACCTCACATATTTGTATTTCCAATGCAGATGAGCATGGAGCCTGTTATGAGGGAGTTCATGCCTGACATTGCACTGGGAGTGTCAGTCATGTCCCTGAGGGAGCAGCACATGGTAGAGATGGACAGAGATGGCCCTCACAGCCCCATGGGCCCCTCAGGCCACCATCTGCCCCATGGGCCCTGCCCTTCTGCCCGCCTCAGCCATGGCCATGGACCTGGACATGGCCACTCCTGCAAGAGACATGCTCCTGAACCCAAGCTGGAGGCTCAAGCCGAGTTCCCTGACCTGTATGACTTCTCCTGCCGACCTGCAACCCCAACCTCCGCTCACCCTCTGCCCTCCTTTGCAGGACCAGACCTCTACAGCCACAGCTGCAACCCCTCCAGCTCCTATCCACCCCCCTACATTTCTGACTCTCAGTCCCAGGGCCACATGCAGGGACGGACTGCCCCAGACCCACTACGGCTAGATGTCCTCAGTATGACCTCTCAGAGGCATGATGGAGTCCTTGCCAGTCCTTCTGGGGCCCAGCTGAGGATGGGACATATCCCAAGGGGGAGATCCAATGAGACAGACCTGACACATGGCCTAGGCCATTTACGGTCCCCCAGTGGAAACATGGACAGCTATGAGGAGAGGCACACAGGACCTAGAGACACCCCAGAAGACATGGTTCTAGCTGGAGAATCATCAGGCCCGGGTCCCCTCCAGCAGCCTCACAGGAACAGTGTCAGCGAGGAGATCGCCAGAGACCGCAGGTCACCCAGCAAGCCTGACTACCCTTATAAGAAATCTGCACTTTAACCCCGGTTGAGGGCCAGGGGTTGAGTTAAGAAAAGGGAAAAAGTGATGAGTGGCTGTCCATCATAATGGATGGAAATGCACTAAATGTGTGCTTGTGTATATGTGTGTGTGTTTGACAGGAGCAGGGAAAAGGGGTGGTCAATGGTTGCTATTTATAGGATCTTTTCTTTTGTCCTACCTCTATCACACTGTGCCATCCATCACACAGTCAGAAAGAGTAAGAGCTGTAAGTTAACTGTCAATGTTTGTAATTGATCTCTGCAACCCTGCCTGGTCCTGCTGGTTTAGAGGATGACTCAGGCACTCCTGGTATGGATTGGTCTCTTGAGTTTGATTGTAAAGAAAGGTTAGCTCTATGCTATGTGAATCCTGCGTGAGGAGGTCACAACATTAGATGTAGCTCAGTTATGAACTGATGGTTTAACAAAGACTATATCCATTAGCTCTGCTATCTCTCGATTATTTTCAGGATACAATGGGGAGATGGCTGGATAGGAATCTCAATTTACACAAGCGAACAATGGCACACAGTCTGGGACAAAGTATTGTGATAAAATCATATGTAAATACGTCTGGCTGTATTCTTTCCTCCCGTGACTTGTATTTCCATTTCTTCCTGTAGCATGCCTATAGCAACCCACCTGACTAGTTTTCCCCTCCTGGCCATGATTCTGCAGTGCTGATGAGTAATTGGCCAAGGCTTTGTCACACAAAGCAGGAATTTGATCCGACAGGAAGTAGGTCATCAGAGCTCGTCATTCTCCAGTAACCCAGTCTGATAATTGTGTCAGGCTTTAACTATCGCAGCCTCTCAGTGTCTAGCTTAGGGGCAGAAGCCTGGTGTTTTTCAGAGAAGTGGAGGAGGCAGGAGGATTGCGGGCGGGTTCATTACTGAGATACAGTAGAAAATATAGGGGTGCCATGGCAACTGACGTACCGTGATCAAATGGAGTGTGGGGCGGGGAGGGGTTTGTTGGTGTTGCAGCTGGAACAGGTGTGTGTGTGTGTGTGTATGTGTGTGTTTGTTTGTGTGTGTGTGCGTGAGATTAACTTTGATACACACAGGTGTTTAGACAATCTCAGTACTGTACACTCCCATCTTTAGTCAGGTCTGTTTGTACATATCAGAGAGACTGAGATGATTAACTGTAGTCTATGGCACAGAGAGTGTGCTAGAGCTCCCTCTTGTTATGTTTAATCCAATAGCATCAAGTAACAAATCTAAAGCCTTAATCAGTGCTTGGAATATTCCGTTTTAGCTACCTTTATTCAATTAAGTATGATGTCATTATATCGCAACCCCTGTTAATTGCTTTTTTGACTGTTCTGTTCACTACAGGCACATTCACGGCAGTTGATCTGGGTGGTAGCGGTGGATTTCACTAAACCCAAATGCTAAAATTATGTATATACATTTGGCCTCCAACTCACCACCGGGGGAGATTGTGGGAGATTGTTTATCTGCATAGTCAGTGTTTATACTGTTTAAGAGCCGCAGCAGCTGTAGCTCCACAACCTTGCAAATACACACATAAAAGCCTGTTACAGCCAACAGCTGGCATACAACCTCACGTACGCATATCATAGCACTGTAGGAGCCACCTGTTCATTAGCTGAAGGGAAAAGGAACAAATGAATTTCGAACAATAGGAATCTTATATTGAAGAAAAGTTGGCGATTGCAGGCTCATATCTCCAATGGAAATTGTATATAATGAATTGAGTTCCACATGTTCTGATGAATTTTTAATGGTTTCTATCACATTTTAGTGGTTGTTGAAGGTTTGTGTTTTTACTGTAGTGGACAACACTGTGTACTTGTCTTTGTCATGAAATCTCACTAAGAATGTGTGGTATAAAACATAAAGATTGTGTCTCAGAATCTATTTCATTCTTAAATGTCGCGCATTTAGGGCAGTCTGTTCAATATTGTAGGTGGTGTGGATTACCATGTTTGTAGAGATGTCCCCCCCACCCCCCACCCTATTTTCCTTTTACTTTAAAAGTAACAGGAATATGTAGAGGATCTGAGGTTATTAGCTCTCTGCTTAGCAGTAATGAAGTTGCCAAGCAGAAAAATCATTTTTCCATCTAGGTTGCTTCATGGGGAAAAAATGCAAAACTCCAGATTCCTCCATGTTCATGTTGGGTAGTTGTTTTATTTTCCAGGACAATGTTCCATTGAATAAAAGTCCTTGTTTTGCTCTTTGCTGTAGAGAAGTCAGTGCCTTCCCCCGCCTGCGGCTGGGCTTTTATTGGAGAAGTGACTTTGATGTCTATGCAAGCTCTTTTCTACCAGCTTACCAGCCTGCATCAAATAGTTCTTTAAAATCTCATGTAGCTCGTTTTGTGTACATAGTGTTATTTAGCACCTTTGGAAATTGAACCATCTGAAATGTGTGATTGCTTGTGTTGAATTCTAACAGGTACATTGTACTTGTATGGTATCATAGAAAACATGTTTGTAGATTGATATTAAGTTGCATTTAGTTTCACTGAATCTATTTTTCTACTGTCACCTCAAAAGGTGCATAACAGTGGTCAACTTGTGCATCCTCAAAATAAACTGGTTTGATATTATGGAATTCATTTGATCTCATTTGGGTTGTTTGCACGCTAGAAATATGTAATAACTTTATTATGAACATTAATTCACATACAACAGTGATTTTACTTCACTTTTACAAACACATTGGTCTTATCTGGTCACCACCAGAAAAACATCTTGAGAGGGAAAAACCTCAATGTAAACACACTGGTATGTAGCCCAGTCCAAATGACTGGACATGTTCACAGGAATGACATGGCAGCATCATGTTCATGTGAAATACTCTCATCACCACCACACAGCTAGACTTCTTTTTTTTTTTTTTAAGTATAGGGCTGAAACAAAATATCTTTTGTTCATAAAGATGCATCACTGTGTGCATTCAACATCAATGAGTGTTTCAAGTAACAAACTTTCATCATGAGCTTCAAAGTTAAGGCATTCCTAATAATCAATAAAAACAACTGAACATGAAAATGAATGCCAAAACTCACAATCCTCACCCTTGTAGTAGCATTTTACAACAATCACTAGAAATCAGTACTCTCTGCACTAATTGTTCAAGCTTAAGGATCACATTGGTTGCAGCAAAAAGCCCTTTATTCAACAAAGAAAAAAGGGTCATCTTCCAAATGACATGTTCATTCATTCAAAGCACCATATGAATCTGGCATATATGATGGATAGTAGCAGCATGGCCTCCTTCTTACTGGTATCCTGCATTGGTTCTGCGTCGTTTTCTTGCCCGCAGCTCCTCAAAGAACTGATGTACAGCTTCAACTGTGACCGTCTGATAGAAATAAGGAGGGCATGAGTCAGGTTTGAGATTTGGAGAAGTAAAAAAAAAAAAGGCACACAAGAAGGACCAATGTCTACAAACCACGACTGCAAAAATGCACATTTGTCATGTAAAAAGAAATCCACATTGCCCATAGGTAATTATGTAAATACTGTCCAGATTAAATTAGCACTAAGATATCCATGCCTCACCTTTCCCTCAGCAACACACCGGTCTAAAAATGCAGTGATCGAAGTTGTCAGCTCGTTGAAACCTGAGGGAAGAACACATGATTAATTAGTCCACCTCAGGTCCCAATCAATCACCTCTCCCAAAAATTTCACTTAACATGATTACATCCTAGGAGGAAAACTGACCTCACATCCAACCTCCCCTCCCCGTGCTCACCGTAAATGACCTCCAGCTGCTGTACACGGTCCATCGAGCTCGTCAGTGCCATCAGGGGGTGCTGCCCAAACGGCTCATCCAAGCCTTTGTTCTCATAGGCCAGAACGGTGTCAGACTGATCCATGAGAAACTGCACCTCAGCAGCTACGTAGGCTCTCTGGGCACCAATGTGTGAGGAAACACTCATTAAAAAAAGATGCTGAAGTACTTCATAGATACTGTTCAACTGACCATGATCAACCTGGAGAGCAAACACCTGCAAGTGGTTTTCTGGTGGCCTTTGAATAAAGCCTACATTATAACCTGAGAGCTATCAGCTGTGACCCACCTTGCAGCTTGTGCAGGTGCAGAGCTCGGAGCGCCAACTGTAAGGCCAGAACACTGCTCCCTGTCTCGGCCTCTCCAGCCCCCGGGCCTGCAGCTCCTTCAGCTTGCACGCCACAGTTTTGGTCATGGCCTTTCCAGGGCTGCCTGTCATTTGCTCGTGAGTCCGTTTGCAAGGGGAACTCCGGTTTGCCACTTCCTAACATGCAAATAAAAGCAGAGGGCAAGGTGAGTTACTGTGTCATACCGGCAGGAGAGACAGCTGATAACACCTGGGCTTTGTGAAACATCGCCGCACACAGCACTGCAGACTCATCCGGGGAAGTCTCAAGGCGACTGACACGATGAAATGATTGGGCGATGAAAATCACCAGTTTACAGTAAGCTGTCCTGTGAAGCCTGGCCAAAGCCGTCTGCAGAGCAGGAGAAGCAGTGCCTCATGGGTCATTTCTCCTCTAATTACCCAGAGGAGGGGAAAGCACGATAACAGGAGCAGGATCCTGCTCGCCAATCTGCTTATTACCCTCCAGCCCCACCTAGTGGCAGACTGGCATAAAATAAAAACAACAGCTGCCATAGAGGAAATTAATACAGTGAACAGTCAAATGCTGTACATGCATGCAATCCCTTCCCACTAGCTATTTATTTTATAGATGTGAAAATTACTATTGGGCAACACTGCTTTTGTCAGTGATGTGAAAATGATGACGTTTCATAAGCGTCCGAAATCTCAACCTCTTATTGCTCGCTATAGAGCAAAGCACTGAGTGTGTATTATATAGGGAGTACTGAATGAGTGAGTGAGGGGGTCCACTCATTCACATTTCCCTTCAAGTCATAATATGTGCTCTGTATCTATCATGCATGTGCCATTTATAAACTGATTTGTAAACATTAAAAAAATGATGTTTTTCTTTATAAAAATACAACATGAGCGCAGTTACAGGAAAATGGAACAAAGGTATGTGTGCACGACAAAAATGATATTGGGCTGTGTGATGAGAAGAAACCTGAATTTATATTTCATATGATAAGTCAGTACCAGTGTAGATTTGGAGTCAGTAGGTTTTCTTGTTCACTTTAACTCCCCATTACCTGGTTTTTGCTCTTAATGTGGCGAACACTCCATGCAAACAGAGGCAGAGTGACTCACAAGGTAATTGCTCACCTCCTGCTTTGTGTGCTCAACACTGGTGGATGGTTCACCACTTTGACTAGGCTCAGAAGATTCGTTCTTTTCTCCTCCCTCCTCGACATCGACCTCCTCCTCTTCCTCGGCCTGACGGACACTGATCGCAGGTGGCACTGAAGGGGAAAGACAAGTGGAAATGTTACTCTCCGGATTTTATTGTTAAAAGTGAAACACACAGGCTTGTTTTCGCTCAGGAGAATCAGTTACCTGCAAAGTGAGCGGCGTACATCCACAAGAAAGGAGCCTTGTTCATGCAGGCCTCACATACCATCTCTTGCAACTCCTCAGGTTCCACTATAGTGCAGCCCAGGTGCTGTAAAAGACAAAGTGACTACATGAAGAGCAGAAGACTTATAGTGGTGTTAAAATGTAAATCAGAATGAAAAGGAGTGCTCAGAAATCCTTTCTTTTCAATAACCTGGTTTATACATACCCTGCTATGAAACCAGTCCTCACAGACGACACACTGAATCATCTCGTCATTGTCCTGTTGGGTATTTAACAAGGCGTTTTGTTTAGGGACAGATGAGAGGAAGAACATAAACAGCGGACCTAATCCTGATAATCTGAACTACATGAAATGAAACTACAGGAATACCTGATCATCTGTGTCTGGGTACGGCCGGTCACATGTGCAGTAGCAGCCGTTGAAGTTGTGATTGTAAAGATTTCTAACGTTTTCCTCATCTTTGGCCTGTCAAGAAGAAGAAGAAGTGGAATAACTTCAATGATCAGAATGTGCATAGCATACAAACTGGGTGATACAATGAAAGCCGTGCACTCACAGTATTCAGCTGGCACTGGAAATCCTGAAACTTACTGTTCCCACAATCACAACGAAAATTTCTACAGAAGAAAGATTAAAAAAAAAATAAATAAAAAATAAATAAATTGGGCAAATCATGACAAGAACTTCCATGATAAAGCAAACTACCGGTTAACATTAGTATCATCAGTGCAACACACACACAAACATATTTTAATTACCTTTTGGTATACAGCTCAAAGATATCGTGTCCATCGTGGCATTTATTGGCACAGGCCAGACAAATCCCAGCAGGCTCTGCAGCATTGGGAGTGCAGGTGTTGCAGGCAAACACAGCCTGTCTCTTCACATAGCCCTACAACAATAAACACAGGAGGGAGAAATATACAGAAGTATACATGTTATTTATGACATAATGTAATAAAAGGATTATAGTTATAGTTTAATATTCTCTAATAGAAAGTTTTCAACTATATACTGTAGTGATACCAAAGCAAATGGACTGCAATATAATTTTACTACAGTTTCATTCTTGAGTGCCCCACAGAAACTACAAACCTATTAGGAAAAATGATAATAACACACAACAAAACTACAGCGTGAAATTCTCAGAAAAACACACACTACTACGTCTACAACTGCAGTACTCGTGTTAAGAAAGAGAGACGGTGCAGGGATAAAGGCGATGGCTGCAGGGATGCGGTGCAGGAAGCTGTTCTTACCCGGGAATAGGAGCAGTTTTCTGGGTCGCTTCCAGCCAGCACACACAAAGCCTTCTCCAGCTCTTCCTCGTTGGTGAGAAAATCGTCGGGATCGGACTCCTCTTTGTTTGCTGCCATTCTGGGGAAAGAGAGTAAAGGTACGGACACACACAAAGACACAGACAGACACCGGAGTCTCAGCGGCACGGCGGTGTTGACAAACGACTGTTCCGGGCGGGAGTTTGGGCCGAGACCACGTGGAGGAAGTGACGTAGGATACTGATTAACAATCAATACATGGTACCTGCTGCTACTAACATTTCTGTTAATTTGTTGTTTATTTATCTATGGTTTCTATAGATTTACTTTTCAATTTAGCTTTTCCTTTGGTTCCAGTTTCAAATAATGCACTAGTTATAACCTCAGACCTAACTAATAGAAATTAACTATGGGTTGATAAATTATTTAACAATGATTTCTAGATCAGTTATATGCTACTTGGGAATGTCAGGTTGTGAAAAACACTTGGGTTGCTGTACCATGTATGGCCACTTATCGTCCTAAAAAGGCAGCAGAAGATCTGGCACAAAATACATGTATTAACATTAATTAATTAAGTCATTACCAACATTTATAACAACATTATTTCCAAGCAGAAAAGATAAACACCAGCCAAAGACATTTACAACCTAAGAACCCAAAATGTGTTTTATGACTTTATTTCACATAGGTAACATTATTAAGATATATAGGCCTAAAGGAAAAGGTCAGGGCATATCAGTCAAACCTGTATCTGTATTCTCATATAACTATAGGCCTGATACATTGATTCCATCAAACTGGCTTGAGTAGACTAAATTACAAAATGTGGCTGTATAAACCATATCACCAGAGGCTATGGCGGCCAGTCGTGGCAGAAACAAGTTAGACTACACATTTCGTGGAATTACAATTAATATTTACAAAAAGGGTAAATCCACTCTGTTATTTTGGGTGAAAAACAGCTTAGCAACCCCTAACACACTAGAAAGATCACCGAAAAAATGAATGAAGTGATATTAAAAGGTGTTACGTTTTAGGACGGTACATACCTGTCCTGGAGGTAGATAGAGGTCCGGAGGACTGAAAATCGGTCCTCCTCTAAGCCTCCAGCAGTGTCTGTCGTGTTGTGTTTTTTTAAAATGGTTTTGTTTTGTTTTGTTTTGTTTTGTTTTGTTTTGTTTTGTTTTGGTTTGGTTTGGTTTGGTTTGGTTTGGTTTTTGGTTTTTGGTTTTTGGTTTTTACACGTTCGCTTAGGAGTGTTTTGATGTATTTATCCATTTATTTATTCTGAGAAATAGAGCTCTATAGAACCCCTTAATGAAAGCAGGACAAATGAGGGTCTTAATCATTAGAATAACGTAGATTAAATAATAATACAGGCCTGTAAATAATTTCAAGCCTACTTCAAAGAAAAAATCCCAAATCCTAGTTAATGATCCGGATCTCTGGATCATTAACTAGGATTTCGAATTGAATGGGTTCTTCTCTGGTCCATGTCCCATCCCTCCACCAAATTTGGTGCAAATCGGTTTATTCCTTTTTAATCATGTAACCCTGCTGAAAGAAACACACAGCTGGAAGTATAACCTCTCTGGGGGAGGTAGTAACTGCTGTATGCTGCACTGGTTTTCCAACGGATGGCGCCACTGTGACGTGTTTCTGTGTTTGGGAGCCCGGTGAAAATATGTGCCCATTGCTGCACAGCAGATAGCAGGCGACGGTGCTCTCATAATGCAAGTTGCAACGGGCCTACAAACAAAAGATCTGCGTATTATGCAAACAGCAGCTGGTTTGTTTATAAGTCCACAAACCAGTTCACTGATCCACGTTTCGTCTCATACTTTCTTCTTGTACGGAGGCTGAGCTGACAGACAGTGGAGCGGTGCACCAACGGAACAGACTGAACTTCTCTGACCACATCCCGGGTGCCTTTAAGGCTGTCGGAAATATTGCGTAGCCCCCATGACCAATCTTAAAGACTCGGCAATTGTGCAAGGGCACAAGGACTTCTGGGGCGCCAGAGGAGAAAATAAACAAATCCCACAATGCTGGTAATGACACTATAAATACTGCTGTTCAAGTCGGAATTGTTTATGAAAACATATTTATTAAAGTGATCACTTAAACAACATCCCATAAATAGATTAATATAAACATGAACCAAACGCTCAGTTAATATCCATGTTCTTCAGGCGCTCATCCCCAACTCTTTCGGACTCTGTTGAACAGAGCATGGTATATTTTGTTACTGACTTATTTACAAATGGAACAATTAAGCTATAAGTAGTTTAAGAAAATAAAATCAGCAACTATAAGATATGTAGTTGTGTTGTGAAATACATTTTCATTCTCAATTTTCAAACACTGTATAGCCAACGATTAATCAATAAATCCAAAAAGTAATGTGCATGTTAATCGATGAGGAAAGCACAAAAGCACGTGAAGTCACGACAGTGTGATTCGACAGACTGGATTGGTACTTTCCGAGGGGCTCGTGAAGGCAGCATCAGTCTCCGGGATCCTGGGTGTGTGCAGTCAGCTCAGCTCAGAGACTGAGAGAAAACACCAGGATCCTCTCAACGTGAGTCCAGCTGTGCCTGTCATCTGTCACCTTGTTTGAAAACTTCTACTCTTCCTCCATCGGGCGGACCGAGAATGGGAAACTATCCGAGCTAGTTTCTGAAGAGGACATACATTCAGAGGGGAACTGTGCTAAAACTACCAGGTTAGTTAGCTCACCACACAGCGTCTCGCTGCCAGCTTTATTCGTAGTTAAGTCAGTTGCTTCATCTTTTAGCTAACTAGCCGTCGCTTGCCGCCATTAGTTAACTCATTTGACATTTGGAAGTGGTATCAATCTGTTCTACCATTTAACGCTGACCAGCCTTGTTAGCCAGCTAGCTTACGTTTCCCAATTGCATGCCATCGGTTAGCTATGCAGACTGTCACCTAGCTAGCCCACTAACGTTAGCACTTGAGGTTAGCAAAAGGGGTCAGAGTGTGTGTTTCGCTGATGCTGAACCACATTCACTGTAATATTACGTCTGCAGACTAGATCATTTTTGGTCCAAGAGACAGACAAGTAGAAAGCGCCACTCCTGGCTATGTTTGAGTAACGTATGACAAACCAACTCGTCAACTTTCGTGTTCCCTTCCTTGCCCTGGTTGGCTGTTGTAAGACTAACGTTATAAGGTGGTTTCCGGTTTCGCCTGTTCAGGTTGAGCCCTCAGTCACACCGTTTACCTCCAGAGAAGGAACAGGAGCACAGTGGAGATGCAGACCTTTCTGAAAGGCCGGAGAGTCGGCTACTGGCTCAGCGAGAAGAAGATGAAGAAGCTGAATTTTCAGGCCTTTGCTGATTTGTGCAGGTATGTGGCTAAAACACCAATTTAATGCATCCAGGTCAAGTGATTTTTTTTAGAGCACCTAACAAAAACAGCTTGACATGCATTCACAGAGTAGGCCTACACCATTACCAATTTATGCCACAGTGATTTAAGAGGTGTGTTGTCAGTGCAGTTCCTCTTAATGACATGGTGACAAACGGGACTGATGATGACCCTTTCTCTTCTTACAGGGAATAGCGCTTTTACAGTTTTCCTTAAAACTTTCTCTTTCACTATGATACAGCATTGGTGACTTCCCTGCAATATCTGCAAAATCATCCAAGGTTTTACTAAAAGTGCAGTTGATTAAGCCTGCGGCTTCTCTGCCTCTGATTCTCTCTGCTGTAGTGCAAAGGCATTTCGTAAAACACATTTGTATGTATGCCTTGAGGGAAGGTGACACAGGAAAAAGGCAAGCCCTGAGCTTAATTTTATTTTCTCTGTAGCAGCTTTTGTTTGTTATGTCTCGAGTCAGTGCTTGTTGAGACATAGTGCGAGGAGTGAATGTGTGTAGGTAGGACTGTTGATAGTGGTCTAAGGTGCATCTATAACAGGACAAGCAACTGAAGCAGGTGTTTTTATTTGGCATATTGTCCTGAAGTATGAAACTTTAATGCAGGTGTGTGTGGACTGAAAAAATGAATCTCTGCTGTGTTAACATATCTTAACCAGAGGATGTGTTCTTATTCCACAAAGTTAATCTGTGACCATTACAGTATCTTACATTCATTGTAACTGGAAAAGTGTGATATCACACAGAGAAGTCTTTTTGTCTCTAGATGTGAGATGTTTTCATTATCTATAAAAAAAAAAATAGGCTTTAGTTGTCCAAATGCATAGCCACAATATGAAAGTGGCCAAGGCTGTGCTTCAGTCCTAGCAAGGTCTTTTTATTTAATTTTCCAGCTTTGAGAGGGATGGCTACATGGGTGTTTTATGTATGCTAGCTTGTATCTTATCCATCTCCAGTTCAAGTTCAAGTTGTTATAAAGTAGGGCATGGATTTACTTGGCAAACATACTGTTATAGAGTATATTGGCTTGGGGAAGTGCTCCTTCCAAGGTATGGCAGCATCCTTATCATCATCCATTGCAACATTGCCTAACTGCCTGTGCTGTTTTAGGGCTGCAGTTATCCTGAAGGCACACATATTAAAGTGACAGCGGCTAACAGTGAGAGAGACTGGAGAGAAAACATTTTAGAGTCCTCAGTCATTTGATTTAGCAAGCATGTGCCCCGATAGGTCAGGTATGTTTACAGTGTGCTTAATAGCAGACAACTGCTTTGAAGGATTTTCACCTTTTCCAAGAGTCGTTGCCTCACAAAGCGACCTGATTGAGCCAGCGCAGATTACCACACTGTAATCCACAAAACATTTTTAATCGCATCATAAACCTCCAAGCAGCACCCCCACCCACCCCTCTCATCCCTGCATCCTGCTCACCCCCTTCTTCCCTCAGAGCTGGACTGTGTGCTGATTAATATGAAGGGCAGGGCCTGAGTGTTAAGAAGTAGTGCTTGTGACAGAAGATCAAGGAGATCAGCCTCCCTCGAACAACAACAAACAACAACACATTTAAATGGAAAAGAGCCACAAAATGAACATGGGCATATCATGCTCTGATCACCACATGACTGCTTTTGTCCATTCTGCCACTAACTTACACTTGTCTTCTAGTTCTCCTTTTCCTGACATATTTCCCCATTATATTGCATCTTCAAGAGGAAGGAGAATAAATGAAATGAAACTTAAAATGTGGGGCTCCTGTACATAAACATAATTGTATTAACAAGGAATTTTATCTTTCCTAGATGACACAACACTACAAGGGTTTGTCAGTCACAAGTAAGCTGTCTTAGGGCTTGCTGGAATTCATCAGAACCACCTCATACCAAACCTTAACACAGGTTTTATTTATCATGGAGTGGCTTCCTTGGCAATATCACACTCATCACATTTCATTTCATGCACTTTGATTTTATCTTACAGATACATATGTGCAGGCTTTTGACTTGTCAGGCTGTATTATGAAAGATAAACCATATGCAAGTATTATATTCCAATAGTGATGAGGTTTTCTCTCTCTCATCATGTGGCATGCAGCTGACACTGCGAGGGCTTCAGTGTGGAGCCTGCCCTGTCTCGTGCAGCTGGACTTCAAGGGTTCTTGCTGGTCAGAGCCACTTGGGTTTATGTTTGTCTGCTTGCACAGCAATTTAGAGGCTTCCTACTAGCTCACATTTACCTGATTTAGAAAAATGTGATGTCCTTGAAAACGCGGTCAGCCTGGGCATCATTGAATAATATGAAAATATTGTCACTTCATCCTGTCAAGGCAAGGCTGCTCTCTAGGACAACAAGGCTGATGAGATTGCCTTGAACTAAACCTACTGTATGCTTGTATGCATACTTTCATTCAAATGATGCACTTTACTGCAGTGTGGAGAAGACTGATTATTTAAAAGCTGTGTTGTGTATCGCTGTAAAATCAAGTAACATGTAAAGCAGTAATTGCATCGATTTATAAGGAACAGATGGCAACAAATTAACAGCCTAAACAGGTAAATCTGCTTCACTTGATTGGCCTGTTTTACCTGTATCTGTTACCTGTTATCCATAAGAAGGCCACACTAAATCACATTAATTCATAATGTTTTAAAGTATCACAGTTTTAGTTCATTGTATTGCTAATCAGCCACAATGGTGTAATAGTCAAATTTTTGTAACAGCTTCATGGGCTTGTGTGTCAAGCTTATTCAAAAAGTTCTGACCCTGAGCTGCTTCTCTGCTGGGTCTTCTCCTTCATCCTTTTCATTCTGCTGTCCGTGTAACAATATAAGAGAGCAGGCGATCTCCATATCTGAGATGGGACAAAACTAAAGGCCCCATTCACACCACATGAAACACACCAGCTGCAGTATTAAATATCCACATTGTTGTTAGGCAGTGAATGGCTGCACTGCTGTTACCATGGGGCTGTAACCTCAAAAACAACTGGCCTGGACGGCTTGAGTTGAGGGTAGTGCCAGGCTGATTTAGTACTCATTGTAAATTCCCTCATGTAGAAGTTGGTTGTTTTGACCATTCAAGTTTTACTTATGTGTTTTTTTAATTATTTTTTTTAAATATATATAAATACTTTGGCAAATTTGTGGCACTGACCTAGAGAGGACACTTGACAAGCTAGCTCCATCAGAAATGTGCAAATTGCTCTCTCTTCTACTCTCTGTATGGGCACTTGTTTTTCTCTCAGTGGAGAGGTAAGGACTAATATAAATCCAGCATGTTAAAACATCTTCTGTGCCTTTTAACAGTAGATTTAACAATAGAGAAGAAGTCATCTCACATTTAAATTTATGCACAAATGATTAGTGCTGTGTACAAGACAAGGAGAAGAGATGTGCCCAGAGAGAAGAGGTTCCTGATCTGAACAGTGAAGTGGTTTACTACGTTATGATAGTTACCTCCACCAACATCTCCATTCTCGTAGAGGTCTGCTGGTTGCCAAGCAACCAATTTTTATCCAATGACTAGTATTTCTGTGTCATTTCTGAAAAGTCGCATCTTCGCCCTGCTCTGGAGAGCGATTTAGTATTTTGGCTGCAACAATCTTATTCTGCCGTCCTGCTATCAGACAAATTTCCTGAATAATTTAGGATCATTGTTCATTTATTTTTGACGCCCGGGTGCAGACAGGCTCATGTGTCAGTAGCTCATGTTTCTAACTGTAGTCAGATTGTTGAAGAGCTATGTGAGTTTCTATTTAATTCCTCTTATGGAGAGGAACTATTTTGACACACATTTACAGAAAGAGTAAAAGTTACCTTTGTCTTACAAAGGAAGGAAATCCAGTTAGAAAACAAAAAGCATGTTTTACATAGGTTATACTTTATAAGTTAAGTCTTTGCCTACAGGCCTGAGTTTTTAGGCACTGAAAAGACAACAGGCATCGTCACCTACAGTACCTGACATACATTTACATTACATGTCTTGCATCTTATATCTTATGGGTTTTTTCAGTGCCCGGCAGTGTCTGTTTATGACTGATCACTGAATCTGATCAGTTTATTTTTGGTCAAATTAATGAGTGTTACTTGTTGTTTTCTTTTTCAGGAAAAGAGGAATAGAAGTTGTTCAGGTAAGTGGACAATATTTTTTTGTTATTACAAAACAAAATTGAGCAATTATTTATTGTTTAAGTTGGAGAATCTTAAATTTAGATCCCAGCTAAGAGGCTATTTTATTCAGATTCACTGTCAGAGTTGAAGCCACACCATTTACTACATTTTTCCACTGTAAACTGCTGTGAGTTTGTTACCTCCTACATACCTGATGTGGTTGCTTGACAGTCTTGTTATTTTCAGTCTGCAAACATCATCAGTCGCAGGCTTACAGACCAGGCTATGTTCATTGTTCAGCTGTGATGCAACTCACAACACGATATTTCAACACCTGGCCTCAACTCTGTTAACTGTTGGACGTCACAGGAATCTACTTGGGGCAGTGGCTTATGTGTGTGTGTGTGTGTGTGTGTGTGTGTGTGTGTGTGTGTGTGTGTGTGTGTGTGTGTGTGTGT